>NC_092569.1:21747167-21847167 GCF_037975245.1 Apostichopus japonicus
ACGTAAGCAGTTCGTCATAGTGGTTATTGCTGGAAGTTCTCGGCATTAAAGGGCTAAAGAGTTTTACGGAGTTATGGAGTCATAAACGAATGCGAAGCCAATAAATTGCGGTGACTTTACTCTTGTTCGAAACCGCCCATCATTTTTCGTCTTGCCACGACCGGTACAATATGAATACAAGTAAGTGGGCCTGAAAAATGGTGGAATTGAGCTACGAGAAGAGGGGTGACAGAGGAGGAAACAAGGGGCGATGGAAGAGGGAAGGGGGGTGAGCAGTTGAAAGGTTAGTCATATCCTTCCTGAATGTTAAGCCCTTGAGGTTGAATGGTGCGCAGGCGTTGCATCCACAGTATCTCTCTGCTGATTCGTACTAGGTCAGGACGGCTACCTGAGGATTCAATCCCCGGTAGGGAAATGCCATCAATGGTATGGTTGGGAAGGTTAAAGTGTTCTCCAACCGGGGTCTCATTCTTCATGGTGTTTACTGTGGATCTGTGACCATAGAACCGCTTCTTTAGGCTGGTTTTGGTTTCACCAACATATACTGGATGCCGAAAACTCTACTACAAGAGACCAGATATATGACATTAGAGGTTGTGCAAGTGATGTGACCCTTAGTCTTGTGTGTGAGTTGGATGCTGTGGCTGGTGACGGAATTGGATTCAACAGTGTAGTGGCTGCATACGATGCATCTCGAGGTACGATCACATTTGAAAGTACTATTTTGTGTTTAACCTGCTAATTAACCTATCTCTATTCTTTGCTTGTATAGTTCACATGTGGAGATAAATCATCACCGAAATCTGGATTTAGAATATGTTAATGAGCTAAATGTCAACTGAAACTGGTATAAGTCCAAGGAAATTGACTTCTAACGATTTAATTCGACATATCATCGATTTAATCTAGTAGATGTCGATTTAAATTGACATAAACCGATTTGTTTTACATATCATCGATTTAAATTGGTATATGTCGCTTTAAATCCGTATATGTCGATTTAAACTGGTATAAGTCGAATTAAATTGTTATATGTCGATTTAAATTGACATATACCAATTTGTTTTACTTATCATCGATTTAAATTGGTATACGTCGATCCAAATCGATAATATGTCGAATTAAACTGGTACATGTCGATTTAAATCGATAATATGTAGAATTAAAATGGTATATGTCGATTTAAATCGGTAGAAGTCAATTTAAGCTGCTGGAAACTGGTATAAGTCGAAGGAAATTGGTATATGTCGATGTAAATCGGTATATGTCGATTCCCCACGATTTGAGACTGATGGCCCGCCATACATGATATGGAGACCTGTAGGTGCCATCACGATAGGTCAAGATATCATCTATCATGTTGGAAGTAAGTTATGTCAGTTGAACACTATTATGTTTTAGGGGGATTGGAAAGTGATAGATTTAGTGTGCAAGTCAAATGGAACAATTAATTGAGGTACGACACATTTAATTTGCAGTTAGATTCCTGAAACAATGAGTGTCTATTGTTGTGCATTATGCCTCACAATCAAAGCCATTCGCTCTGAATGTATGTAAATTCTAATAGGTATTACTTTATATATTTATCTTTTTCCAAGTTATATGTTCTAGTGACATAACTTCGCTATTAACACCATAATAGATTGCTAAACGAACTCTTTATTTCCTTTCCCGTCTTTTCGACCAATGAGAAGTTTGAGAAGTAACCTACCATGTCATCTTGACGAAGGATTGCTCAGTCACCTGAAGTTGGTTTCGTATTTGTAAGGATCTCTCTTTACTACGCGATTTGCAATTTGACGCTAGAAGTAGCTGGATGCATTTGCTACATATTCTCTCTCGCCATAATGGATATGCACTTTGTATCTAATATATGTAGCATGTAATGTATTTTTTGTAGAGAGGTGGACAAGGAATTAATTTTGCGGTCCGTATTAAAATGTTGTAGGCCTACACATACCGAGGACCTCACACTGTGAGGTTGTGCTTGAACTCACATGACAAAAATACAGATATACTGTATATGGCAAATAAAGGTTGTATAGACATGAACATTCTCTATGTATGCTATATTGCAATATCCTAATAAAAGTAGGTCCTTTGCCTTATGTAAATTCCCTTAAGTATACTGTTTTGGTTTCTGAAAGAATTCTAACGGGATGCATGTAATTTGCACGCTACCCGCACCTTGTCCACCCTTTGCATTAGGGCGTAACAGAAAATATATCATGAATAAAATACACTAGTATGTATGCATGCGTTTACACCGATATAACTAGCTAAAATGGAAGGAAGTAACACTTCCGAGAACAGGACGATATAAAGGCAAAAGGAATAAGGGGGCCTCAAGCCGAAAAGACATCAATAAGGTCTTGAGGTTACAAGACAAGATATCCAGGGGGCAAGTAACTTAGGCTTCTTTATAACCAGCTAACAGCAAAGATTGACCAGTTAACCGGCTCACAAGAAAACTTACCCGATTAACTGTCAAAATTGCATCCGTTCATCCTACTTTTAGCCATGGAGAGAGCAGTTTTCTTCATATTATTTTTGTACAGTTTCTACCACCCCCCGCCCACCCCAACTGCGGACGCCTATGCACAAACAGTTAGATATCAGAAGTACTCAAACACAAAAGGAAACAACTGTACATATATTTATATATAAATATATATATATATATAATTAATATTATTATTAGGCAAAAACAGAGAAATAAGATATGACATAATTGACAAATAAGGAGTATCTTTTTTTGGAATTACATAACACATCCTTCTTGTTGACCCTTTATTAACTGTTTAGCAAATAGTGTCATCTTCACACTCATATTCATATGTAAATATTTTCTTAGTATGTGAAAATCATGAACCAGCGGATTTTGCATGCAATCAACTAGCAATTGACCAATCAAATGACCAGAATACAATTAGGTGTTGTATAAAGATGCATATTAACTAGCCATATCCAAATACCTCGCCCGGTGGGAATGTTTTTCTTTTAAGCAAAACATAATAGAAATTATTAAATAAAAGAAATTGCAAAAAGTTACTATAGATTGACGATACATTCCATTGTACATGGCAATCTTTCTGAGAATTTTGTAAACAGGTCTGCCAAGCTATGTATAAAATGGAACAAAACTACGGTTTGACTTGATGTACAGTTATACTATGACTCAACTGGTTTAAACCATTATAACAGAGGGATGCATTTACTTTCAACTGAATGGTAACTCGTCATCATGACATGACAGTTTTACATTTTTCAATGAATATAATTAAAGCGCATTGTGCATCATGACAACAGTGTGTTGAATATGACAGCATGTTTGTGCATTTACATGTCAAACTAATGGAAGAACGGAAAAAGGGGGAGGTGGGATGGGAGGGGGAAGCGACCATTAAAAGGTGGCCACAACATGACATTCACAAGATTTATAAAGAATTATGTCAGACGATTAGGGTCACCTTAATTAGATACGTAAAAGAAGTACAGACAGTATCAGAAACTTGTTTCTTTAAACAAATGACAATGAATAAGAGTAAATTGGATGCCTTATTCGGGATCATGAAGGATAAAACAACCAAATGTCTGCACGGACAAGTATGAACACTATTTATACAACTTCATATTGGAATGCAACTTGATCGTAAGGTAATGAATTCTTTTCGAATGACTTTCTACTCTAAATAAGAAAGACTCAACTTGACGTAATTCTTTATGTCTTTATATAAACTATTTACACAGTTTCATAAAGGATTGCAACTTCATCACAAGCACCCCTTTCGTACGCACTTATTTTACCAAAGCTATCGCAAAGATATATTGTCATAACACCCTCTTTGGTCTGCTGGCACTGGAGGGCAGAGGGTGGCTTGGGTGCATTCCCTATTTTCAAAACATTCAAAGCCTAACACTCTATAGTATTTCGTGTTGTATTGTTTAAGGATCCACACTTCTTCGTGAATATTTTCACCGTCTTTGATCCAGGTTCCCTTCCAGAATATAAACACATTCGCATCGTCTTTTGTGTGGAATCTTACTTTTACTTTACATGCATTATATAGTTATATAACCAGTGTAACATGTTTCTCCCCGAATCACTTAAAGAACGGAGAGGTCCTAACGAGTTTCACATAAAAGAGTTAAGCATAAAATAGAAGAATACGGGAAACGAGTTCAGCGATTTAGCTGTGTTACCATCGACAATCCTGTAAGCCATCTGATTGTACAAATCAAAAATATTCGGCGAGCATATTCACACAAGAGGAAACAAGAAAAGTATAAAACACGGTACCATGATTTCACATAATTATAATGCATAAAGGAATCTTTAAATCATTGTTGAAAAATGCAGTGTAAGGTTAAAACTATCAAAAAACTTTACATAACTGGTATACAGGCGCATAACAAGCCTTCAAATTCTAAGGTGATCAGAGCCAATATTCCTCCATTTGAAAAGCCAGGGAAGTAAAGTTAGTAGATACATGTACAGATAAATGAGAGTGGTCTAATGGGAAGGGCCTAACGGGAGGGGTAAGAAACTTTTGTTTCTGTATATAAGGGGACGATATGCAATATTGTGCCAGTCTCCAGGGACTTTAAGTTGATCTCACACTCTCACTGAATTGGTTTTCATGGAACCGTATCAACTTTAATCTGTGAAAATTAACGACAAAAGAAACATAAATACGTAATAGTACTTTAAGGTAGGTACTTTTCAGCTTCTCCTATCTCTAATGGAGATGCTGTGTTTTTAGGACGGCAAGCTAAATGCCAACCGGCAACGCACAAACCCTTTTGACTAGAAGTGTAAATTCCTGAAGCAAGGTTAACTTACTTAAGAAATCTCTTCCCATGATTATAGTACCATTACTGAGGGAATATACTTATGAGAAGCATATCACACCCGTGCTAGTAGCCTAACCAGTATGCATCAATGTACCCACTGTAATGACTATGTATATTTAAATCTTGCTATAATGTGCTACTTGTTTACAGTAAGGCCCTCTCCTGTAGGTGGTTATATTCCCAACATCATTGCAAAGATATATTTCCATGCATTCATTACCTGTCTCTTTGCACTGGAGAGCAGAGGGGGCCTTGGGAGCATTACCTTTCACATATTTTAAATCACCAAGCACTATCCTGTCTTTTGTGTTGTATTCTTTTAGGATCCAGGCTGCTTCTTCAGGATTATTACCAGCTTTGTTCATACTCCCCTTCCACAATATAAACACGCACGCATCACTATCGCTTGCTCTATAATAATAAGAATTGGGGTTAGCAATTTTCTTGCAATGTAAAATGTCAGTTTGGGTAATATTCAACAATTCTTTCGGTGGATCTACATGATGTAGGATATCTTTTAGAGATTCTTCAGTGTAGTGGTGTTGTCTTAATCCACCATCTAGTATGTAAAATAGGTGGTTATGACAAACACGTATGGAATCTACTAACGAGTCAGCAGAGAAGTTTATGGTTTCTATAGGCTTGTTTCTGTTAGGTGGTATCTTGAACACATTGATAAGTGGACTACAATACATGTTCTTGTCGCCCTTCAAAGGTTTTTTGGTGAATATTAACAATTCACTTCTAGATGAAACGAATGCCATATCAGTTATAACATGTTCTGTGAGTGAACCATACCTATATCCTTTGCATAATGAGGCACATTTAAACTCAACGACATATGTTCCAAGTCCGATAAACAAACTGTTCTGTACCATGGATCCGGTTAACCTAGCACCGTCCAATACCTCATCATTCCATTTATAAGGTCTGAGTTCTTCGACTTTCCCAGTATTAATCGTAACCTTAGCGACGTACAAATATTTATTGCGTTCCTCAAAAGTACACAAGTAAATGACATTAGCTTCGTCACTGACTGCCAGTTTACTCTGATGATACTGTATCCCAATGTGTTTATCTGGTTCTTCACAAGGAGAGAAGGCAATTTCATGCTGTGATTGAGGTTTGCTCCATTGAAATGCTAAACTATCAACTCTTAGAGATTCAAAAGCATGTGTAAGATCTGATGACAAAGACATCAGCTCCCATGGGTTATTTTCTCTTATGATTTTACGTGTTATTTCTTGTGTGGTTTGCATTCTCTTAATCCAATCATCAGCTGACTGGACTCTGGACTCGACAGGTTCAATTCTTGCAGTAATTTCTTCTAGCAAGTCTTGTTTTTGTTTATTATAGATCTTTCGGATTGCATTGATCCTTTGTTTGCATTGTTTAGTACTTTCTGTTTCTATCTTTTCCTTAGACTTATTAAGTGCTAACACACCCACATTCCCGTCTCTCTTGTAGCCGACTGCTTTCTCCAGTTGAGGAACACTGTTTTCTAATAAACTATTTAGTTCTTGTTTACAGTCATCTAATTGACTTGTGGCTTCTGTATACTCATGTTGTGGCTTGGAATGTAAAACGATTGTACAATCTCTACAGATCAGTTTGGAACAAGTTTTACAGTAAAACTGTAACTTCTCAGAAGTATGTAGTGCACAGAATGGAGACCTAGCAGTTTTCCACTCTTGCTCAAAATTTGGATCATTTATTTGTTTTAAAGGTATTACTGAATGGGATTGCAAAAGTGGAAACAAAGCATGATGACTTTTACACTTTGAACAAATGACGAAATTACAATCAACGCAAAATGCTACAACTTCCGGATTCTTACATGAGTCACATTCTGATGCTCTTTTCTCCTTACTGGCCAACGTATCCAACAAATTTACTTTTTTCAGCCAGATTGATATGATGAAAGTTAGTCTGCAAACCTTTCACTCCGGCCTCTGGTAAAGTACAAACTTTCCTGCAGGTTGGACATGGTACTTCGTTGCCGTCTTGTTTTGCAGCATACTTCTCAATACATTCTTCACAGAAGCTGTGGATGCATGGTAGCATCTTCGGTGTTTTGAATTGGTTCATGCATATGCAACAGCTGAGGAAGTCCTCGCTCAAGTCTTTGACCACTTTACCAGCCATAGCGATGTTTATACTAAGCAAAGAGTCGGCGGGATCAAATGATTGGTTGTTCCTGCAAAAGATTAATGATTGACTGTATGACTAGATGACGTTGCGTGCAAGATCATTCTTTATTATATTTTCTCATTTAAAGAAATGTTCTATTAATTCTGAACTTATGATTGAAAGTTCTTCTTTTATGTATTTTTCTCATCTTCTTTTTCTACTCACTAAGCCCACGAGGGTATTTGGAGTATTCTAAGCCACAGGTATTCATAGCTTAAGTCTATTCGTATGTATTCTAAGCCACATATATATTTATAGATTAATCCTATTCGTAAGTATTCTAGGCCACAGATATTCATACCTTAAGCCTATTCGTATGTATTCTAAGCCACAAATATATTTATAGATTAATCCTATTCGTAAATATTCTAAACCACAGGATAGTAATAGATCAATCCTACTCGTCAATATTCTAAGCTACAGATATTCATAGTGTAAGCATATTCGTAAGTATTCTAAGCCACATATATGAATATGCCTTAGCTATGAATAAGTATTCTAAGCAACAGATATTCTTAGTTTAATACTATCCGTAAGTACTCAAAGCAACAGATATTCATAGATTAATCCTTTTGTAAATATTCTAAGACACAGATATTCATAGCTAAATACTTTTCATCAATATACTAAGCCACATATATTCATAGTTTAATCCTATTCGTATGTATTCTAAGCTACAGATATTCATAGATTAATCCTATTCGTAAGTATCCTAAGCCACAGATATTCATAGCTTAAGCATATTCGTAAGAACTTTAAGCCATATATATTAATAGATTAATCCTATTCGTAAGTATCATAAGCCAAAAATATTCATAGCTTAAGTCTATTCGTATGTATTCTAAGCCACAGATATTCATAGCTTAAGTCTATTCGTATGTATTCTAAGCCAGATATATTTATTGATTAATCCTATTCGTATGTATTCTAAGCCACATATATTCATAGCTTAAGCCTATTCGTATGTATTCTAAGCCATATATATTTATAGATTAATCCTATTCGTAAGTATTTTAAGCCACAGATATTCATAGCTTAAGTCTATTCGTATGTATTCTAAACCATATATATTTATAGATTAATCCTATATGTAAGTATTCTAAGCCACAGATATTCATAGTTTAATCCTATTCGTATGTATTCTAAGCCATATATATTTATAGATTAATCCTATTCGTAAGTATTCTAGGCCACAGATATTCATACCTTAAGCCTATTCGTATGTATTCTAAGCCACAAATATATTTATAGATTAATCCTATTCGTAAGTATTCTAAGCCACATATATTCATAGTTTAATCCTATTCGTAAATATTCTAAACCACAGGATAGTAATAGATCAATCTTACTCGTCAATATTCTAAGCTACAGATATTCATAGTGTAAGCATATTTGTAAGTATTCTAAGCCACAGATATGAATATACCTAAGCTATGAATAAGTATTCTAAGTAACAGATATTCTTAGTTGAATACTATTCGTAAGTATCCTAAGCCACAGATATTCATAGTTTAATACTATTCGTAATTACTCAAAGCAACAGATATTTATAGTTTAATACTATTCGTAAGTATCATATGCCACAGATATTCATAGCGTAGCCTATTTGTAAGTATTATAAGCCATTTATTCTTATTTATTTGACATTCAATATAGTGTGTTGTGAACAAATAAATAAATGAAATGAAATGATGAACCTTACTGGCTTTCATTCATTATAATGAATGATATGCATCGATATATGTTTCTATAGATAAAGTGCAATCAGGTCGGATATAATGATTTAGTTCTGAAATATGCTAAAACTTGGTGTGATAAATATAATAACTACAGTAAGATACAAAGGAGGCGTGATGTTTTATATACTCATCATTCAAAGGTTGTCTCCTTTTCCCCCGGTCTGTAGGACACAGGAGAGGTTGTCTCCCGTTTCACCGGTCTGTAGGACACAGGAGAGGTTGTCTCCCGTTTCACCGGTCTGTAGGACACAGGAGAGGCTGTCTCCCGTTTCACCGGTCTGTAAGACATAGGAGAGGCTGTCTCCCGTTTCCCCGGTCTGTAGGACACAGGAGAGGTTGTCTCCCGTTTCACCGGTCTGTAGGACACAGGAGAGGTTGTCTCCCGTTTCACCGGTCTGTAGGACACAGGAGAGGCTGTCTCCCGTTTCACCGGTCTGTAAGACATAGGAGAGGCTGTCTCCCGTTTCCCCGGTCTGTAGGACACAGGAGAGGTTGTCTCCCGTTCCCCGGTCAGTCGGTTTATAGCTCTTTCATAATATATTTATCAGTGATATAATATCCGAATATATTTCGCCTATTATTTGCATGAATAGATTTCTTTTATTTTCTTTACCTAATTATAATATGTATAAAAGTAAGTGGGCCTAAAGAATGGTGGAATTGAGCTACTAGAAGAGGGTGACAGAGGAGGAAACAAGGGGCGATGAAAAGGGGGGGGGGGTGAGGTTAGTCATATCCTTCCTGAATGTTACGCCCTTGAGGTTGAATGGTGCGAAGGCGTTGCATCCACAGTATATGCTGATTCGTACTAGGTCAGGACAGCTACCTGAAGATTCAATCCCAGGTAGGGAAATTTCATTAATGGTATGGTTGGGAAGGTTAAAGTGTTCTCCAACCGGGGTCTCATTCTTCATGGTGTTTACTGTGTATCTGTGACCATAGAACCGCTTCTTTAGGGTGGTTTTGGTTTCACCAACATATACTGGATGACGCAAACTCTACTAAATACAAGAGACCAGATATATGACATTAGAGGTTGTGCAAGTGATGTGACCCTAAGTCTTGTGTGTGAGTTAGGTGCTGTGGCTGGTGACGGAATTGGATTCAAGAGTGTGGTGGCTGCAGACAATGCATCTCGAGGTACGATCACATTTGAAAGTACTATTTTGTATTCACCCTGTGAATTTACTTGTCTGTATTCTGTGCTTGTATACTTGTTCATTCTGTTACTATTATTTGGCATTCAGTCTCTGAAGAATATCCTGATAGGATCGAAACGTCAGGCCCACTTATTTGTACACATTCTCTTACGCAGGCTCTTTAGTGTATAATCAGTTTGCTAACAGTTTTGTTTTATATTTATTCTAATTGCAATATGGTCGATGCCCAGTGGAATGACATGAAAAGAGCTACAATGAGACATAATCGAATGTGGGGTGAAGATGGTTAGTGGAATGCTGCGATCTCCGTAGACTACAAATAACGCATTTTTACACTGCATTTAATACTATGAATATGTTTCTATGTTCATCTGTTCGTACGTACGGTATGTGCTAGACTTAGCTATAGCGCCGCACTAGGAGCTGTACATTATAAATACTGCGTGCATTCCCTATATAAGGGCGTATACAATGTTTGTAGTTACGCGCCCAAACCAGTTTTGTCGGTTTTGGCGTTCCATATAAAAGGATTCTGCGTTCACCGGAGACTAAAACGAACGCGTATTTAGAGCAAATAATATAACCTAGAACGTCTCCCACATCGTCAAATTAGAGGGCAAAATCGGACTTCCTTTTAACACTAACATTGGTTCACCTCAAGGAGATTTTTTATAACTTATCTAGCCAACTCTTTGAAATCAGATGATTATTATATCGATGCAGTTATCCTGCCATTACAGTTAGTTGATCATGATTAGGCTACAGCACTACCACCACTAATTCTTTTTTCAAAGTAGACCAACAATACGCTGATGATATTTCTTGGACATCAACTGGTCAGCATATACTGCAAGATATCACCTCAATCCTTCCTCTCTTTCCTATCAAAACTCTAAACAAAACTTGATTAATGCAATACTCTGCAATATGACAGATATGACATAGTTATCAAATACTCTTCACCTTAATTCTCTACTACATCTCATTTCCATTCTCCCTTTTCACTTTTTATTTCCTCATCTCATTTTCGTTCCCTTTCTTATAGCTGAGAACAGGCTCTTCTCTCCCAATCCCTCTTCAAACCTAATATTTACTTCTCATCTTACATCTCTCTCTCTCTTTCCACTCTTTTTCCATCCGCTTTTCATGACTTTCTCTTTGCCAAAAAATCGACTCATAAAAAAGAATATAGTAACATACAGACCACTGAACGAAAAAACCGCAAGCAACCGTTACTCCTCACTTAATAAAATAATTTACTATATTCAAAAATATCAAGCGTAGGTTGCCCTAGCCCCCCCCCCCCCACCCTACCTTTTCAATGAAGAACCCACTCTCATATAGTATTTCGAATAGGGTTATACCTATATCATGGTAATTATGGAAAACACCGTGTTCTAAAAATGGAAGCAGTTAATAATAAATCCTACGGTTTAACTGTTTGTGGTTTTAAGATATCATCTTTCTTTGTCTTATAGGTTTTGTTTTCAGATAACAATATATCCTAATATTTTCATAACGATAAAGGTAGGTTGGCGTCAACAAAGTCCACCATATCTAGGTCTCTCAGAATCCACAGAGAAGTGGGATATATCACTGTTAAAGATCCATATCTTGTTTCGCGAATATGGTGGGTGAAAAAAACTGATGTTTTAGATTCCAATTTCTGTGTGTAGGTATTTGTATGTATTTTAGATCCTCCTGCAAGCAGGAACTCGCGAAGAAGACTCAAGCTAACCGAAGTCAGTCTCTTACATTCATATTAAACGTCCATGAGTATATGAATTGTCAATTGTCAACAACTCTGTAAGTAGACGACATACATTACTCTTGGAGTGACTCGAACCGGGGACCGTTTGAAAGGAAGGCACCGGCGTTAACCACTGAGCTAACACTCCACAATTCTATTTATCAAACCTGAATATATTTTCCGTAGATATATGCAAGTTGTAGAGAGTCAATCCTCTGCCTTCCTTATGACCAATGGATGTATATAAAGGCATAAGCCTACATTGTTTTCAGATTTGGTATACGTTGCTGTTAGCAACAAAAGGTTTTAGTGAATTGATATGTTCATTAATTTAGGAAACCTAGCTGACATTGTGTTTCTAATTTAATGTTTTGCTTCCCCTGATGGCTGTTGACTTGAGAACAAGTAGATTTTTTTTTATTATTAACGTTATTAGAACGAATTGTCGTTCTATCGGTATGCAAGCTTGATTGGAGAGAAGAGATAGTCTCGGAGCTGGGGAACAATTAGGGATCGGGAGAGTGGGTGGGAGGGGGGGGTGGGGTTATGAGATCAAGAATGTTTATCTTTCGGAAAGTAAGAAGACATGAAAAAGAAGACCCGCGGTGACTTCCGAAACATGATTGTCTATCGTCTGCAGTGACCGAATATAGCAAATATTATCGTGCAAACTGCGTAGATATATCCCTGCTATTTGGGTGTACGTATATATACATAACAGGACTAGTGTTGTTGAATCAGTTGAATCACGGAGAGATGAGCTGAACGGGAAAAGATGATTAGAATTACAATTAATGAGAGAAAACAAGACAAAGGAACTTTTGTTTAGAAGTATTGGTGCTGCACCATTGATTACATTGGAAACTTGAGTCGATACTCGTTCCTTCTTATACCATATCATCACGAACGTCATCTTATAAACGCACCCCCACCCCCTTCCCCCCACACACACCCCCATGGATACGCGCATGACCATGAACGTCATATTATTAAGTTGGATTTCCACTGAAACACACGCAATCGAGAAGGAATACACAGAATTACCGGGTTGTAATCAGGTGATTTTATTTCTCAAAGTTTTGTAACACTAAACCAATATGTCATGGAAGCAAACATATAGTAGGCGTAGAAACCACCACCACCCCCTCTCCCGGCCCACTCACCCCTCGTGAAGTTTACGTATACTGGATGTACGAATTACAGGGCCAGCAAAACTCCAAACTAAATCATCGTAGCACCCTCCATTTTACCAAATTTCTCAAAGTAGAGAGGCCAACCCTCCCTTTACAAAAATCCTGAACTGCAAGTTCGATTTCTGTGTAATTACTGTTAATTGGATATTCAACTTGAAATTAACTTATAAAACAACAATCCACATTTGTATAGAATTTATCGGTTACTTTACACACATCATAACTATTTTAAGCATGATAACATTTTATTTTTAGAATAAAGAAAAGCACAGACAGATCCTTATGGTTGTCGTACTAAAAAGTTAAGCATATAACAACAAAGAATACGAAAAACGAGGTCAACGATATAGGTGTGTCACCATCGAAAATCCTGTAAGACACCCGATTGTACAATTAAAAAGTATTCAGCGAACATATCCCAACGAGAAGGGAAAAAACCTAAAGCACCGGAAAATGACACCATTTTTCTGTAACACTGCCAATATGAAGTCATGCATGCAAGCAAACAAAAAGCCATTATACTTGGACCCCCCACCCCACCCCACAAATATATGTGTGAATTACAACGCCAAGAAATGTTATTCGTTAACTGCAAGTTCAATCTCTATGATTAGAAACTCAGCTTCATTTAACTCATTTAAAACCACAATCCACTTTTGTGTGGAATTTTACTTTAACTATAAACATGTAATATATACTCATTTTTTCACTGTGTATTTCCCGAATAACTAAAAGAACATACAGATATTAACGATTGTTTACAAGTTCGATTTTGTTTATAAGCTAATTACTGCGAATTGGAAATTCAACCTTAAATTAACTCATTAAATCAACAAGCCACATGCGTAGGGAATTTTACGTTTACCTTATATATTACATGATATAATTTTATAAAAATCTTCGCATCTCTTTTCGAAAATAGAAAAGCTGCGTCACCATCGACAATCCTGTCAGCCACCCCCGGTTGTACCATTTAAAAGAATTCAGTGAGCATATCAAAACGAGAAGAAAAAACCCGTAAAAAACACGGGAAAATGACACAACTAGTCTGCAACACTAGTATACCAATATGAATAAAAGTTAGGCATAAAACCGAAGCATATATACGGAAAAAGACTACATCCTCTATATAAGCAATCCGATTGTAAAAACAAATATCTTCGCGAGCATATTCACACAAGAGGAAACAAGAAAAGTCTAAAACATGGTTAAATGATTTCACATAATTACAGGCATATAAACCTTTAAATCGTTGTTAACAATGTTATTATCAGGTTATGTAAATTTATCCAAACTTTCATAAAACTACGAAACTGGTATACAGAAGCAAATCAAGCCTTCGCATCATTAGGTTGTCTAAACCAATATTCCACCATTTGAAAAGCCAGGGAATAAAGTTAAATTAACGCATATAGATGAAATAGAGTGGTCTCATGGGAGGGGCTTAACGGAGAGTATAACTGGAAGATATGCAAAATTGTGCTATCTCCGAGGACTTTAAGTTTATTTCAGGCTCACACTGTATTGGTTTTCATTGCACCGTATAAACTTTACCTGTACAAAATTAACGACAAAGAAAAATAATTACGTAAATAAGTACGTTAAGGTAGGTACTTTTCAGTATCTCCCATTTCAGTGGTCTAAATTGAGATGCTGTGTTTTTAGGACGGCAATGGTGTACCAGGCACCGCACCGACCTTTTGACTACAAGTGTCAAATACTGAAGCAAAGTTAACTTACTTCAAGAAATCTCGTCCCGTGAAGTTTATATAGTACGTACCAATACTGAGGGCCAATTATGAGAAGCATATCACCCCCGTGCTAGTAGTCTTTCCAGTATTATATGCATCAACTGTAATGACTATGTATATTTAAATCATGCTATAGTGTGCTACTTTTTGATAGTAAGGCCCTCTCCTGTATGTGGTTACTTTCCCAAGGTCATCGCAAAGATGTATTTTCATGCAACCATACCCTGTATTCTTGCACAGGAGAGCTAAGGGGGCCCTGGGAGCATTACCGTTGACATATTTTAAATCACCGAGCACCTTCTTGTCTTTTGTGTTGTATTCTTTTAGGATCCACGCTGTTTCTTTAGCATGTTTACCAGCTTTGATCATGCTCCCCTTCCACAATATAAACACGTTCTCATTATCGATGTCACACTCTTGTATGTGTTCCATTGAATGATAACCAAAGCTATTATGAAAAATGTCAGCTTTGGTATTATCCATCTCCCTGCAATGTAAAATGTCAGTTTGGGTAATATTCAACAATCCTTTCGGTGGATCTACATCATGCTGGATATCTCCTGGATTGCCACTAGCCCGAATTTTATCGTAGCGGCATTGTCTTAACCCGCCATTCAGTATGTAAAAAAGGTCTCTGAAACAAATACATATGGAATCTACTAACGAGTCAGCAGAGAAGTTTATGGTTTCACTAATCAGTAGGCATGAGTTACTCGGTAAACTGAACACATTGATATGTGCATTACAATACATGTTCTTTTCGCCCTTCAAAGGTTCTTTTGTAAGTATTAACAATTCCTTGCTAGATGAAACGAATGCCATACCAGTTATAACGTGTTCTGTGAGTGAACCATACCTATATCCGTTGGATAATGAGGCACATTTAAACTCAACAACATATGTTCCAAGTCCGATAAACAAACTGTTCTGTACCATGGATCCGGTTAACCGAGCACCATCCAATACCTCATCATTCCATTTATAAGGTCTGAGTTGTTCGACTGTCCTAGGATAAATCGTAACCTTAGTGATGTACAAATATTTATTGCGTTCCTCAAAATTACACAAGTATATTACATCTTCTTGGTCACAGACTGCCACTTTACCCTGGTGATACTGGTACCCAATGTGTTTGTTGGGTACCCCACCAGGAGGGAAGACAAGTTCATGCTGTGAATGAGATTTGCTCCATTGAAATGCTAAACTATCAACTCTTAGAGATTCAAAAGCATTTGTAAGATCTGATGACAAAGACATCAGCTCCCATGGGTTATTTTCACTTATTATTTTACGTGTTATTTCTTGTGTGGTTTGCATTCTCTTAATCCAATAATCAGCTGACTGGACTCGGGACTCGACAGGTTCAATTCTTGCAGTAATCTCTTCTAGCAAGTCTTGTTTTTGTTTATCATAGACCTTTCGGATTTCTTTGATCCTTTGTTTGCATTGTTTAGTAGTTTCTGTTTCTATATTTTCCTTAGACTTATTAAGTGCTACCACACCCACATTCCCGTCTCTCTTGTAGCCGACTGCTTTCTCCAGTTGAGGAACACTGCTTTCTAACAAACTATTAAGTTCTTGTTTACAGTCATTAAATTGACTTGTGGCTTCTGTATACTCATGTTGTGGCTTGGAATGTAAAACGATTGTACAATCTCTACAGATAAGTTTGGAACAAGTTTTACAGTAAAACTGTAACTTCTCAGAAGTATGTAGTGCACAAAATGGAGACCTAGCAGTTTTCCACTCTTGTTGAAACTTTGGATCATTTAATTGTTTTAAAGGTATTACTGAATGGGATTGCAAAAGTGGAAACAAAGCATGATGACTTTTACACTTTGAACAAATGACGAAATTACAATCAACGCAAAACGCTACAACTTCCGGATTCTTACATGAGTCACACATCGATGGTCTTTTCTCCTTACTGGTCAACTTTTCCAACAAATTTACCTTTTCAGCCTGATTGATAAGATGAAAGTTAGTCTGAAAACCTTTCACTCCGGCCTCTGGTAAAGTACAAACTTTCCTGCAGGTTGGACATGGTATTTCGTTGCCGTCTTGTTTTGCAGCATACTTCTCAATGCATTCTTCACAGAAACTGTGAATGCATGGTAGCATCTTCGGTGTTTTGAATTGGTTCATGCATATGCAACAGCTGAGGAAGTCCTCGCTCAAGTCTTTGACCACTTTACCAGCCATAGCGATGTTTATACTAAGCAAAGAGTCGGATCAAATGATTGGTTGTTCCTGTAAAAGAATGATTGATTGAATTTCTAGATGACGTTGCGTGCAAACTACTTCTTTATTATACTTTCTCATTTCATAAATGTTCTATTAATTCTGAAATTATGATTGAAAATTCTTCTTTTAGGTATTTTTTTATCTTCTTTTTCAGAGAGTTTATACTCACTAAGCCCACGAGGGTATTTAGATAACTTTTTTCACATCTGTTATTCTTATTTATTTAACATTCAATATACTGTGTTGTGAATAAATAAATTAATGAATATGAAATGAAGAACCTTACTGGCTTTCATTCATATAATGAATGATACGCATCGATTTATGTTTCCATAGATAAAGTGCATTCAAGTCGTATATAATGATTTAGTTCTGAAATATGTTAAAACTTGGTGTGATAAATATAATACTACAGTAAGATACAAAGGAGGCGTGATGTTTTATATATTCATCATTCAAATGTGGTCTCATTTTCCCCCGGTCTGTAGGACACAGGATAGGTTGTCTCCCGTTTCCTAGGTTTGTAGGACACAGGAGAGGCTGTCTCCCGTTCCCCGGTCAGTCGGTGTATAGCTCTTTCATAATAAATTTATCAGTGATATAATATCCGAATATTTACTTTGATCAGCTAGTTTATCCACAAACAAAAGTCGAATTAGAGCTTAAAGGATTTACTTCCCAAGTATCAACTACAGTACTCATGTAAATATCACTATCTTACTTACCAACAGGATTTGCGTCTTTCTAGTAACCGAGAGATGATGCCAGGATGAGGGCCTTCTTTTTAAATTGAAGTGCTCCGGCCTACTGTACTATATCGCTCAATTGTGAAAACGTTGTACACACGCTGTGAAAGCCATGCCACTGCAATAAAGTATGATAAATATAAATAAATTTATATAAATGTATGCAAGGGCGTAGGAACCGGGGGGGCTGGGGGGCGCAAGCCCCCCCCCCCAGTGAAAAATATGGGGGGCGGAATGTGTGTTCCGGCACCTCGGAATTAGTGGGGTGGGCAGAGGGGAGGGGGCGGACGGGGATTTTGCAGAGGGGACGATTGGGGCCGCTGGGGGGAGGGGGCAGGGTTGCGGAGGCTTGGTCAGTTGGGATAGATTGGTGTGGTTTTACAAGTCAAATGTGTGTTCCCCAAATATCATGATGCGCAAATCCCTTACCCCAATATGAGTGTCTTATGTCACTACAGTGTGAAAATCAACCTTTACTCCAGAGCATTACAAATCCCCAAATTACACAAAATAGAGCAGGCCACCGGATTTCACGGGAACGATCGATAACTGGAAATGGCTGAACCCTATGGAACGCGGAAAGGGTCAACACGAGGCGCCGTCCACTCAGAAATGGTCGTTGATACACAGACCGTCTAATCAGAGATTGCCGCGCAAACACACCCAACTTTTCGGGAACCGCCCATTCAGAAATGGCCGTTGACTTAGAAACCGTTGCGACTGAGAAATGGTCGCGATTCAGAAATCGTCCATTCAGAGATCGTTCACTCAGAGATCGTCGTCTCAGAGATCGTCCATTTGAGTGACAGCCAAACTTGCATATTTATATCGTGGGAGGGGCGTGAACTTTTCAATCACATAGTCGAGGTGCATCGACCGTTCGCACTCGTTCATTGAATTTTCAATCACAAATTAAAATAAATCAAAACGATGATATACAACTCGAGGAAATTGTGAAAATCGGTTTCAACAACAGAAGAACGGCAGATTTGCATGGTTGCAGTGAATCAACTGTTATAAAAGGAGGCGTGCTTCTTTAGGCCTCTGGAAAAAAAAAAAAGATGGATCTTTCGTAATACAAACCTAACGTTAGTATGATTAGTGTATGAGTACGGTGCTGGTATTCCTCAGCTTGGGGCCATTACCTAATAGTAATACTAGACTTGACCCTCATATCATACTCGGTTGTTTTGATCCATTTCATTCAGTATCGGTTCGTATTCAACCTTCAGGAGTTTGTGCATGTCGAGACGACGTACAATTTAGCCCATTAGTATTTTTAATTAATAATTCGTGATTACCAGTTGTAATTTTCCCAAAAAATTATTGATTTGTTGGTATGAATTATAATTTTGCTGTAATGAAATACTTGTTTTAATGAAATATTACTTGTTAAAAATGAGATATTACTCCATAATGATGAATTATTAATTTGTAACAATTAATGTCGTATTAATAAGTACCACAATGAAGAATTTTTAACATGCAATTATATACAATTTTTTATTTCATACGAATTGTAATTTCTTTAAGTGATTATTGAATTGTTAATACAATTTATTTGTTTTAATGATATACCATTACGTACGGTATGTCATGAAACGTTACTCGGTAACAATGAATTTACTAATTCATAATAAGGGATCATTAAGTGTTTTCAATGTTTTGTAAATTTGTAACAGCTAGTGGAATTACTATTGTGTTATGCCTACAGTATTTCATAGTTACAATTTATTAATTCATTATTGTAAATTAAAAATTAAATGTTAACATTTGTAGTTACCAGGGTTAACATCTATGGTCATCATGATACACATCACATTTTTACCATTGCCAAGAACATGTTTATTTTGATGCTCAGTTACTGAATGCATATAAGTTAAGTCATCACTTTCTTTTATTTTGACAAATGCTGAGCACATGGAAGGTCAAATCTCGGTCAAATTGTTTAGACCAATGACGGATGTTACTATTTTCCAAATTAGTTATTTCTGTTTGTCTATGAGTTGCCTGTTTCCTTTCGAAGTTACAAGAATTTTCTTCGGCATTTTCGACCCCCAACGTGTGGATTATTTCTTCCATCTTATTTCTTTTGGATTCTGGAAACTTTCATTGCATGTGGTCTTCGGTGTACCGAGACGAAATTACTCTCTAGGGACGACTTGAATGAGGCGGGAACAACAGCGTTCTACTGTAACAGCTCGGTGTGCGTTACTGGGCGGGAGCACAGCCGGTAAATAGTCGGCGCCCACTTAATTCATACGTATATAGCCATTGTAAAGGGAGGACGAATTCTAAGTAGGCGCGGCTCAGCATCGACCGGCGATTTGTAAGTGGATGATTTCTGAGTCAACGGCCATTTCTGAATGAACGGTTTCTGTACTTCAACGGCGATTTCAAAATGGGCGGCTGTTGCATTTGAGCAACGATCTCTGAGTGGACGGTCTATGAGTGAACGACCATCTCTGAGTGGACGGCGCCTCACGTTAAACGGCAATTTATAAGTGGGCGGCTGCTTGCATTTGAGCGGCGATCTGTAAGTGAACGGTTTCTAGGTGAACGACCATTTCTAAGTGGACGGCGCCACACGTTGACCCTTTCCGCGTTCCATAGAACCCCAGGGATGACAAAACTTTCTATAGACGAAGCCAGATGATCAAGAAGTTGGGAACGCCTTTGATTGCTAATAGTCGTGGCCAATTCAAGTTTGCATCAAAATTCTAATTTGATACGAAACACCATCCATTCAAGGTTATCTGGAATGGCCTAACATCATGCCCTCATACCGCATGATGATACATCTATTGTGTTATTGTTGATGATGTTATTATACTGATAGAATTAGGGACAAGGATTGCTTTATTGGTTTCATGCTTTTCCTAAGAGCCCTAAGTACAAATTTTCAAAGGACCAATCACTAATCAACATGCTAAAGAAACTTTTCTTGTAATTCACTATAAGCTGTGAACCTTTGAGTACATGTTTTGGCCAAAACCTTTCAGTACACGCTAAACTTTCAGTACATGTTTTGAGACATTAAAATGGAAGAGGAGGCTACCAGTTTTGCTTGGATTAGCTTGATTGGAAATTTGGATTGATAATTCAAGAGTGTACATTGTAATCTTGTTAATCAACAATTGTTCAGTTGAATTTTCTGGTTCAATCAGCTTCGATTATTATTGATATAATTATCAGGATGTTTTGCTAATTGTTGTTAAAACGTTGTTAAAAGTTTTGGAAAGAGTTTTTACAGTTTTTAAGAGTTTTCCAAGTGTTTAAAAAATGGCTTTGGAGCATATCTCTTTCGAAGAATTTGATGAATAAAGAGCAAAATCGATAACTGGAAAAAGTGTAATGCGAGTTACTGTAATGCGAGTTACCAGACTTTTCCGCCCTTCATACCACATCTGAAGTTGTTTCATATTTTCTACTGCTGATATATAAACATCGGTAGAGTAGATATCTTGTACATGAATGCAATTGAATAAATCATTCTTTGTTTGAGCACGGTGCAATTTTTTACCGGTGTCAATTTTTCAGGTGTCCTTTTCCGTAATGCGAGTTACCGATATTTGGAAGCCCACCATACGTTAAGGCGAACAGAATTATAATTCTTGATAATTTCATATTGTAGCTATGAATGTTGGATATAACACCACAGAAAATTGAGGAGCTACACTAACCCATATTCAAGCCACAGCACTTGGTTTATTAAAAATAAACAGGAAAAAGTGTAATGCGAGTTACCATCGAATCGCCCATATATATATATATATATATATATATATATATATATATATATATATATATATATATATATATAAATATATATATTTATATATATATATATAAATATATATATCTATATCTATATATATATATATATATATATATATATATATATATATATATATATATATATATATATATATATATATATATATATATATTATTTATTTATTTATATGGTTAGTGCAAATTGAATCAAACAATCGCTGTCGAACAAATCATCTACATCTGTTAAGTTGCACTACATAATTATATTCCAGACAATTTATTTATGCATCAGAAGAACCATCTATCTCAGTAATAGTATTAGTATATAACGTTACTCAAAACAAATGTACTTACAAAGGCAGTACTTGTCTATGGTTCGACGTAAAATCTCCCGGAGAATCTGAAATGCAGAATTTAATGGAAAGTTCAACTGAGAAAAAAAGGTATTGTTATAAATCTGACTCCGAGCAAAATGCCACGTCACTTTCCTAGCGATGGATTATTAATCAGTTTCACCCAAAGTTACGAAGTTCTTGTAACGTATTTGTTTGGAGATGCACTCCATTTTCGTCTTCAGCTGACTGGACTTAATATTTCGTTGGTACGATGTTTATATGGTATCATATAATTTAATATTAACAGACATAAAGAGCAATCAGATATTTGCCTTCAACAAAAGTAAACAATTCTGCAGGCTACGTAAACATGTACATTGCCGTTTTAGTAGATATAACTGTATGTCAAAATAGCATTTATGCCGGCTATAACGATATAAATCTCTAGTTATTCATTAAAACAAATCTTTATCAATTCCCCAGAGCAAAGCTAATGTTATCTCGTGAATACATATGAGTGTGTTCGTAAGTTAGACAATATTCAAACTATAGGCATACTTGTAAGGACCTTTCTTATGCTATGTGTATTATTGAAATTGTACTGTTATCGATATCAATATACAAGGGATTGTAGTTTAATTGGGGATGTGTTTGAGATACAAAGCTGTGTGTAGTGAAAACATAGAATGAAGATAATACACGTAGGTCTAGGCCTATTCCGTCTATCAGAGCACACCAAACTGGCAGGTTTAATATATAATCCCTTTGCAGTTTATAAAATTAGGCAGAAAACCCAAATTTTTCAAGATTCTTTGACAAGAAATGAATTCACTCATACGCCTTTCCCTGGTTCGTAAGGTATAACTAAGGTAATGTAGGGGGGACCTCTAGTTTGTCCGTTTCCATGCCTACAATAAAGGTACAACAAGATAACAGTATGCATGTAAACAGGAACATATTACTTGTATATGTACACATTCTGGTCTTTGTCTATGTTAATTCTGTAAAAAGATGTTAGGCTATCCTTCCCAGACTGGATTTTTCACCGTATTCGTATTGCGTAGCTGCCGTATTGTAGTTGTGGTGTGCCCCCCCCCCCCCCCCCAAATAAAACTATATTTTTGGCCTTTAATTGCATGAATAGATTTCTTTTATTTTCTTTATCTTATTATAATATGTATACAAGTAAGTGGGCCTGAAACATGGTGAAATTGAACTACCAGAAGAGGGGTGACAGAGTAGGAAACAAGGGGCGATGGAAGGGGGGGGGGTGAGGTTAGTCATATCCTTCCTGAATGTTAAGCCCTTGAGGTTGAATTGTGCGAAGGCGTTGCATCCACATTATCTCTCTGCTAGGTCAGGACGGCTACCTGAGGATTCAATCCCCGGTAGGGTAATGCCATTCATGGTATGGGTGGGAAGGTTAAAGTGTTCTCCAACCGTGTCACATTCTTCATGGTGTTTACTGTGGATCTGTGACCATAGAACCGCTTCTTTAGGCTGGTTTTGCATGGTTTCACCAACATATACTGGATGCCGCAAACTCTACTACAAGAGACCAGATATATGACATTAGAGGTTTTGCAAGTGATGTGACCATTAGTCTTGTGTGTGAGTTGGGTGCTGTGGCTGGTGACGGAATTGTATTCAACAGTGTGGTGGCTGCAGACAATGCATCTCTAGGTACGATCACATTTGAAAGTAGCCTACTATTTTGTGTTCACCCTGCTAATTAACTTGTCTGTATTCTGTGCTTGTATACTTGTCCATTCTGTAACTATTACTTGTCATTCAGCCTCTGAAGAAGATCCTGATAGGATCGAAACGTTAGGCCCACTTGCCTTAACACATTCTCTTACGTGGGCTCTCTAGTGTATAAGCAGTTTGCTAACAGTTTTGTTTTATTTTTATTCTAATTATAATATGGTCGATGCCCTGTTGAATGACATGAAAAGAGATACAATGGAACAGAATCGAATGTGGGGTTAGTGGACTGCTGCTATCTCCGTAGACAAAGAAAGAACGCACATTTACAGCATTTAATACTATGAATATGTTTCTATGTTCATCTGTTCGTACGTACGTTATGTGCCTGGCTTAGCTACAGCGCCGCACTAGCAGCTGTACATTGTAAATACAGCGTGCATTCCCTATATTAGAGCGTAAACAATGTTTGTAGTTACGCGCCCAAACCAGTTTTGTCGTTCCATATAAAGAAGTCTGCGTTCACGGATGACTAAAACGAACGCGTGTTTAGAGCAATTAATAGATTGTCTCTACTAGCTAGGCCTGTAGATGAGTTTGTACGTACGTTAAGCCCGGGTCACTTCTGCGCGATTCAACACGCGATTCAACTCGCAACTAAAATCACGCGCATCAGAAAAGTTGCTTCTGAGAAGTTGCGCTGATTAGGACATTGCTCTATTACAAATCAACCCAAATCGACGGCGCAACTTTTATTGCGCAACAAGTTGATACCCGTGTCTAACTACGCGATTCAACCTTCAATTGTATTGCGAGTTGAATCGCGTGTTGAATCGCGCAGATGTGACCCGGGCTTTAACGTTATGCATGTGCTGCGCTAGGCCGGAATTGCTACAGCGCCGCGCGAATAGAGCATTTACAAAGTTTGTAGTTACGCGCCCCAAACCTACGTTTTCTTGAATAGCCCCACTACGGAATGCCAAATGTATCAAAAATGTCCAAAACTATATAAGCATGTCCAAAATAATATAAGCATGTCCAAAAAACTATAAGCATGTCCAAAAAAAATATAAGCATGTCCAAATTTATATAAACATATCGAAACTAATATAAGTATGTCCAAAAATAATATGATCATGCCCAAAATAATATGAGAGTGTCGAAAAATTATATGAACATGTCGAATGTAACTGCTAACTTCAACTTTTTAGTGAACATTTTGGCATCTGAATTCACGCCATCTGTTGCAAAATATCCAAAAAAATATAAGCATATCCAAATTTATATAAACATGTCGAAACCAATATGAGTATGTCCAAAAATAATGAGAGCATGTCCAAAATAATATAAGAGTGTCCAAAAAACTATAAGCATGTCCAAAATATAAAAAAGTGTCGAAAAATAATACAAAAGTCTCGAGCGTAACTGCTCGATTCAACTTTGTAATGAACAGTCAGGCGTTTGAATTTACACCATATGTTCCAAATATCAAACTTTTTATTTTGGTATGCTGAAAACAAAAACACCATATCCAGCGTAACTTAAGACGATATACAGTTCATCCATTACCGTATTAGTGTGTGTGTTAATATTTTAATGATATTTCGATCAAGAACGATTTTATTTTCGAGGAAATATTAATTGAGTTGTTTCGTAGCGCGAGTGATCAACCTGGCCCCAAGGTGCTGTAACTATCAGTGAGTTTAATAGGAAGAACCACTGTGTCCAACATTCCACGCGGTTTAATCAATAATATGTAGTTGGCGAGTTCTTCCCACGTTTCCATCTTGAAATTTAGTTAAAAGGTGAGAGTGAAGATTAAACGTTGAATACCCCTAACCTAGGCTTATTTTTTTTTAATTCTGTGCTAGTGGCCGACTTCGCCTGGTAACCGTAATTAAGTGTCACAATTTTCCGTTAAAAAAGTAACACAGTATAGTACGTCATTTTCACTGTCAACGTACGCATGTGTGATAACTACTGTACGTTGTTAGCGCTTGTGCATGTTGTACGTACTTTCGCACGTGAACTTCTTTGCCTTCGCAACAATATATGAATAATCTCAGCACCTCTAGGCAGGGCGAAACCACTCACATTACGAAGGGATGTGAAAAGGAAAAATGTTAGGTGATGGTCTTGTTTTTACATATTTTGAATTATTTGCGTCACAAAAAACAGAAGAATGTTTCAATAATGTATTGTCATAATGATAACCATTGTGTCAGTTGATACAAATTACCTCCAAAGAAGGTATTGTAAGCTAATTTTTTTTCGACATACCAATATAAAAGTTTGATATTTGAAACATTTGGCGTGACTTCAAACGCCAAAATGTTCATAACAAAGTTGAAGTTAGCAGTTACACTCGAGACTTTTATATTATTATTCGACACTCTCATATAATTTTGGGCGTGCTCAAATTATATTTGGACATACTTATATGTGTTTGGACATGCGCGTATTATTTTGGACATGCTCATATAGTTTTGACATGTCTTTATAAATTTGGACATACTCATATAAGTTTGGACATGCTTATATTTGTTTTTGGATATTTTGCAACATATGGCGTAACTTAAAACGCCAAAATGTTCAATACAAAATTGAATTAGGCAGTTACATTTGTCGCTCTTGTATTATTTTTCGACATTCTTTTAATATGTTGGACATGCTCATATAGTCTTTCGACACTCTCATATTATTTTGGATATGCTCGAATTATTTTTGGACATACTCATATTAGTTTCGACATGTTTATATAAATTTGGACATGCTTATATTATTTTGGACATGCTTATATTGTTTTGGACATTTTTGAAACGTATGGCATGCCGTACCCCACCGCATAAGAAATGATCAACTAATTGTTTTCGTTAGTCCTTATGTGGATACTCGAATCGCCACACTAGGACTGACACAGTTCGTTGGTCATAAGTGGATACTCTCATATCGCCACATAAGGACTGACGCAGTTCGTTGGTCATTATGTGGATACTCTCAAATCGCCACATAAGGACTGACGAACTGCTTAGTACTTACTGTATGTTAGTCCTTATGTGGTGACATGCGATATCTCCACATAATGACTTGTGAATATCGTCGGTATTGGCGGTCATTATGTGGCAGTGTTAGGATCACATGATAAATAAAATGTTTTGGGGCCAAATGTTTATGTGGAGGTGTTTTTATTGCCATATAAGGACTTAAATTGTTGTTGATCATTATGTGGTAATAACTTTGTATTCACACAATGACTTAGGTTTACATAATTTGTTTCTGCATTTTTTCCGATTTTGGCGTTCCATACATATTACGGTATTAACCGAGTATGCTACAGTTCAGGGCCACACATGACCTCCATACATGTAACTGCAGTTCCCTTATATAGGTAACATCGGCTGCCGCAATTGCAGTTATCTGCATCCGTTCGAATTTCGAAAGGTACAAAAACAAAATACCTAAAATTACCTCATGCAGTGCTTGTTTGATATCTGTTTAAGTGATCACCATTTTTATGAAAAGTCCATGAATTAATGTACAGACTGTGAAAATAAGGAGGATTGAAAGTGCTATGTAGACATTCTTTGGTTAAGTGATGAGATTACTCCAAGCGGGCAGTCGGAAGGATTGGGATGCAGTATGCTGAATTTGCTCCTCCAGTTCAAAATCTAAATTGTCATGATATGGAAACCTGTAGGTGCATCAGCCCCCCCCCCCCAGTGAAAAATATGGGGGCGGAAGTATCATTCCGCCCCCCCCCCCCCCGCTCAGCAAGTCAGAAAACCCCTTTTTCATTTCCAAATCAGAAAAAAATCTCATTTGGAGCACCAAATTGCATCTAAGGCCAGGTGAAAATGCAAAATTATTTACAAAATGGAGTGGGTGTTGAGGTGTGCTATATTGCACCAAATTGCATCTGAGGCCACCTGGAAATGCAGGGACACCCCCTCCCCTTAGACCCCTCCCCCAGGCCGGCCATCAGTCTTCAGCCCCCCCCCCCCTCCCCACTCAAAAGTACCTTCCTACGCCACTGTCATGTTGGGAGTAAGTTATGTCAGTTGAACATTATTATGTTTAAGGGGGATTGGAAAATGACGAATTTAGTGTGTAAGTCAAATGGAACAATTAATTGAGGTACGACACATTTAATTTGCAGTTAGATTCCTGAAACAATGGGTATATATTGTTGTGCATTATGCCTCACAATCACAGCCATTAGCTCTGAATGCATGTAAATTCTAATAGGCATTATTAATTTATATATTTATCTTTTTCCAATATATGTTGGTAATGGAATAACTTCGCTATTAACACCATAATATATTGCTAAACGAACTCTTTATTTCCTTTCCCGTCTTTTCGACCAATGAGAAGTTTGAGAAGTAACCTACCATGTCATCTTGACGAAGGATTGCTCAGTCACCTGAAGTTAGTTTCGTATTTGTAAGGATCTCTCTTTTACTACGCGATTTGCCTTTTGACGCTAGTAGCTGGATGCATTTGCTACCTATTCTCTCTCGCCATAAGATAAATATGCACTTTGTATATAATATTTATGTAGTATCTAATATATTTATTGTAAAGAAGTGGGCACGCGGCGGAATTAATCTTGCGGGCCGCGACATACCGCGGACCTCACACCGTGAGGTTGTGTTTGATCTCACATGACAACATTTAGATATTACTGTAAATGGCAAATAAATGTTGTATGGACATGAAAATTCTCTATATATGTTATATATTGCAATATCCTTATAACTTAGTATAGGTCCTATACCCTATGTAAATTCCCCAAAGTATACCTACTTGATGTTTTGGTTTCTGTAAGAATTCTAGCGGGATGCAGGTAATTTGCACGCTGCCCGCACCTTGTCCACCCTTTGCATTAGGGCATAACAGAAAATAATATGAATAAAATACACTAGTATGTATGCATGTGTTAACACCGATAGAACTAGCTAGAATGGAAGGTAGTAACACTTCCAAGAACAGGATGATATACAGGCAAGAGGAATAAGGGGTCCTCAAGCCGAAAAGACATCAATAAGGTCTTGAGGTAAGAGGTTACAAGACAAGAAATTCAAGGGGGGGGGGGGGGGGAAGTAACTTAGGCTTCTTTATAACCAGCTAACAGCAAAAGATTGACCAGTTAACCGGTTCACAATGACACAATATTACCCGATTAACCATCAAATTGAATCCCGTTCATCCTACTTTTAGCCATAGAGAGAGCAGATTTCTTAATATTATTTTTGTACAATTTCGACCACCCCCCTTCCCACCCCTGCACCCCAACTGCGGACGTTCATGCACCAAGAGTTAGATAACAGAAGTGCTCAACACACACACAAAAAAAAGTATACATATATATTCATATTTATTTATATTTATATATATATATATAAATAAATAAATAAATATATATATATATATATATACATACATAGCCTACATACACACACACACACACATATATATATATATATATATATTTATATATGTATCATTGATATAATTATTAGACAAAAACAGAGAAATAAGATATGACACATAATTGACAAATATTCTTTTTTATTGAATTACATAACACATCCTTCTTGTTGACCCTTTATTAACTGTTTACCAAATAGTGTTATCTTTACACTAATATTCATATGTAAATATTTTCTTAGTATTTGAAAATCTTGAACCAGTATGATACTATACAGGGTCCCAAGTCCGTCCACCAATATCTCGCAAATGGTTCTCCTTACGTTTAAATCGATATCAAACTTAATGTGTGAAAGTTACCTTATCGGTATAAAGTATTAGTTTGCAACTAATACGTATAAGTGCATCCCAAATATACAAAGACAGATGTTTAAAATACTCATTTCATTGGTATTTAACTGAAAGCTAATAACAAGTACACGCTTATGCAAAGTTGTCTCTTTTGAGAGTATGTTCCCTGTATTTATGTACCGTACTTGAAAGGTAATGAGTGAGATTTAAATAGTTGTAGGAGAGTTTAAAACCTTGTCAATGAATGATGATACACAACAACCCCTTATTAAGGAGTGTTAGCTCAGTGGTTAACGCCGGTGCCTTTCAATCATAAAGTCCCCAGTTCGAGTCACTCCAGGATTAATGTATGTCGTCCAGTTACATAGTTGTTGATAATTGACAATTCATAATCATGGACGTTAAATATGAATCTAAGAGACTGACTTCGGTCAGCTTGCAGCTTTGATAAGCCAATGAGGCTTCTTCGTGAGTTCCTGCTTGCAGGAGGATCTAAAATACATACATACATACGTGACATTATACAAGCAAACACTCACCAAGCATACTAGAAAATGTATATAGTTGGATATAACTGGTTATCAGTCTTATTAACGGTACAATTTGCGGTCAATATGAAGTAACGAAAAGAAATTTGTTGCATATATACCTAGTCTAGAAAATAAATACAGAGAATCTTTTAAAATATGACACGATATTCACAATATCCTAAAAAAAACACTATACAACTATAGATGCATATCAACTTGCCAAATCCAAATACCTCACCCTGTGGGAATGTTTTTCTTTTTAAGCAAAACCTAATTATTCACGACCCTTAAAAGTGCAAAACTTCAAGATTTCGGAAATCGTTCACTATGAATTAATGTTTCCTTTTGTATAATGGAGTGTTTTACATTGTTAAGCCCACCAGGGTTTTAATGCACTTCCTTTCACAGCTTGTAATTCATTTGTATATAGTCTTTGTTAACAAGTATAAGTTGTGAAGATACAAAACACAAAACAATGAAGTGACATAAATATGACGATTTTGAAATATAATTTCTGTCATAATTAGACCTTGGTAGTACCACTCTCTAGTCGTTGACTCACTGGACTGTATGTTTATTTGGGCTAGTTACAATATCACTGTGGAGAATGGCTAGTCCTCATTTTCACCGTTTATTCATTCTCTCTCTCTTGTAAACTTTCTCTAGCTGTCTGCTAACTGTAAGAACCACGACTGACACTCTACCTTGGCGACTCAGCCATGACCCTTAGAATCGATGTTTAGAGCGCATGAAATTTGGACTTCAATTGAACAGTTACAAAACAAGTAATTGAATTGCCCCCTGCAAGCTCAGAATAACTGTCAGTAAATATACCACCATCTGGAAAAATTCTGAGACCAATTGAAACAAAATAGAAGGATAACTTGTCTGTTGGGTTGCTCCCGCTGTTTGCGGAACGTTGAACCATGGAGGTCTGTTTTACCTCCATGGTTGAACTAAGATATTTGATCAACACCTTAAAGAAAATTATTAAATGAAAGAAATTGCGAAAATTTACTATATATTTAAGAAATGTTCGATTGTACATGGCAATCTTTCTGAGAATTTTGTACACAGGTCTGGCAAGCTATATATATATGTATAAAATGGAACTAAACTATGGTTTGACTTGATACATACAGTTACTATGACTCAACTGGTTTAAACCATTATAACCGAGGGATGCATTTACTTTCAACTGCTTGGTAAGTCCTCATCATGACATGACAGTTTACGTTTTTCGATGAATATAATTAAAGCGCATTGTGCATTATGACAACAGTGTGTGTTGAATATGACAGCATGTTTGTATATTTACATGACAAAATAATGGAAGAACGGAAAAAAAGGGTGGGGGAGGAAGCGACCATTCAACTGAGGCCGCACCATGACAATCACAAGATTTATTAAGAATTTAGGCAGACGATCTGGGTCACCTTAATTAGATACGTAAAAAAAACTACAGACAGTATCAGAAACTTGTTTCTTTAAACATATGGCAATGAATAAAAGCAAATTTGATGCCTTATTCGGGATCATGAAGGATAAAACAACCACATGCCTTCACGGACAGATATGAGAACTATTTATACAACTTCATATTGGAATGCAACTTGATCGTAAGGCAATGCATTCTTTTCGAAGGAGTTTATACTCTAAATTAGGAACTCAACTTGACATGATTATGTCTTTTGAAACTGTTTACACAATTTCATAAGGGATGGCATCTTCATCACAAGCACCCCTTTCGTATGAACTTATTTTACCGAAGCTATCGCAAAGATGTATTGTCATACCACCCTCTTCGGTCTGCTCACACTGGAGTGCAGAGGGTGGCTTGGGTGCTTTCCCGTTTTCAAAACATACAAAGCCTAACACTTTCGAGTCTTTCGTGTTGTATTCTTTAAGAATCCATGTTTCTTCGCCAATATTTTCACAGTCTTTGATCGAGGTTCCCAACCATAATATAAACACATTTGCATTGTCTTGCTTGCTGAGGAAAGTTTGATGACTACCAAGGAAGACACAATGTAATATTTGAACATCTGTAATGTGAAGTGTGTTTGGTGGATCTACATCGTAGGACTTGCCAAGCTTCTCATAATATGTGCTATATGTTTGCAATTCGTCATCTTCAGTGTAAAAGAAAATATCTTTGGAACAGACAAAGACAGAATTTACTGCCGCTTCTGTGGTAAAAAGATAGTTGCGAACTCTTGAAAATTGGGAGTAGCTAGGCTCCCTGTGATACTTTACGCTCTTTGCTTTGCAATCTTTGTTCCCATGATCATCGACATTCAGAGACGTTATGAACAGCAGACTTCCACTTAATCCAATAAACGTGATCAAGTTAACATTTCCAGACACATCGAAATGGCTTTTATACTCCATCGAGGTATAAGTAAATTCAACAACGATTTTTCCTAGCCCAACAAGTAAACATTTATTAGACTCTACCGTTGCAACTAACTTAGCACCTACCGGTATTTTATGTATCCATTTATAAGGCTTTGATTGTACAATTTCCCCACTTATCTTCATTACCTTTGAGATATGTAAAAACTTAGTGTTATCTTCAAATGTGAACAACCAAAAATTACCCTGCTTGTCGCTGGCTACAACATCTCCTTTGGCATAATGAAAACCTATTTCTATGTCCGGTAGTTCACCAGGAGAGAAAGCAATTTCATGTTGCAACTCCGATTTGCTCCATTTAAATGCTGTACTATCTTCTTCTAAAGCTTCAAATGCATTGCTAAGTTCCAAGGACATAGCCATTACTTCCCATGGGTTATTTTCACTTATTATTTTACGTGTTATTTCTTGTGTGGTTTGCATTCTCTTAATCCAATCTTCAGCTGATTGGACTCGGGACTCGACAGGTTCAATTCTTGCAGTAATCTCTTCTAGCAAGTCTTGTTTTTGTTTATCATAGACCTTTCGGATTTCTCTGATCATTTCATTACAATGGTTTGTAATTTCTATTTCTATCTCTTCCTTAGACTTATTAAGTGCTACCACACTCACATTCCCGTCATTTTTGTAGCCGACTGCTTTCTCCAGTTGAGGAACACTGTTTTCTAATAAACTATTAAGTTCTTGTTTACTGTCATCAAATTGACTTGTGGCTTCTGTACACTCATGTTGTGGCTTGGAATGTAAAACGATTGTACAATCTCTACAGATCAGTTTGGAACAAGTTTTACAGTAAAAACGTAACTTCTCAGAAGGATGTAGTGTACAGAATGGAGACCTAGCATTCTTCCATTCTTGTTGAGACTTGGGATCATTTAATTCTTTCACAGGAATTACTGAATGGGATTGCAACAGTGGAAACAAAGCATGGTGACCTCTACACTTGGAACAAATAGCAAAATTACAATCAATGCAAAATGCTTCTGCATCGAAACTCTTGCATGAGTCACATACTGAGGCACTTTCCTCTGTATTTGTCAACCTCTCCAGCAAGTTTACCCTTTCAACCAAATTGATGAGATGAAAGTTTGTCTGCAAACCTTTAACCCCAGTCTCTGGTAAACTGCAGACTTGCCTGCACGTTGGGCAAGGTACTTCATCTCCCGGTTGTTTAGCTGCATATTTCTCGATACATTCCTCACAGAAGCTGTGAATGCATGGTAACATCTTTGGTGATCTGAACTGCTTCATGCATATGCAACAGATTAGAAAATCCTCGCTCAAATCTTTTACCACTTTAGCAGCCATGGAGATGATGAGGGATCACAGAAATCAATTAGTTGAATCTATACAAAAAAAACATAAGAAATAATCATGTGTAAGTTAGCCTGACGTTTCAATTTTTTTGTTCTTTTTCTCTCCACACCTTTCTGTCTATGTCCTTCTCCAGTTTTTTCCCTACCCTGTTCCTATAACCCTTCCTTTGTCCCGCCACTATTTATCTCCTACCTTTCCTCTTCCCCTGTTGCTTACTTCTCTCCATCCCTTGTCTACTAATCCCCTTACATGTATCTCATTGTGTTCACTGTGCTCATTAACCTGTCTGTATTCTGTGCGTGATTTGTCCCTTCTGTTACTGTTATGCTGCATTTACACTAGACCACGATTCCCACGATCGCCACGATTTTTCAAAAAGCGTGGAGCTCCACGATATATTAATGTTTTTTTTTCTTTTTCCACGCTTTCAGACCCTTTCAAACGTTTTGTTACGATTTATAACGCTTTGCTAGGAAACCAGTGCCTTCCGGTCAAGGCCTGCAACGATTTTCATTACGTTCCCTCAAGTTATCTTACGATCACCACGATAAGCTCTCGCGTTCTGCCACGTTCTGCTAAGTTCTGTTAAGGTCCCTCAGGTTCATCAAGTTCTGTTAAGATCTCCTAAGATTTATGTACACGATTTGACTAAAATTACCACGCTTGAATCCCGATTGGGGTATTAAGAGGAGACTGGGGCCACTCTCCCATTCGTTCCAGAGAAACAATGAGGAAGCATGCTTCCAAGAGATGAAGAAGATATTGAATTGGCAATTCTGGTTTATGCTTATATTGTCGCTAAAAAAAGAAGGCAGCGGCAAGAAGAAGAGGCAGAACGGAGCAGGGTGGAAAAGAGTGGAAGGCTGAGGAGGCCAAGGAGAAGACCTAGAAGGTGGTGGGTGAGACGGTGGTTAAGTGCAGAAAGAAGGAACCAGTTGGGGCACCATTCTCAACTTCTTAACAGGGAACTCAGGTGTGAAGATGTTAGCTCCTACGCGAACTATGTAAGGATGCCTCCAGATAATTTTGATGAGATAGTGAAACTTGAGGAAATCGTGTTTCAAAATCCAGCAAGATCCCCTGCGATAGTGCACCAAGGTCTGTTTCGCTCTGTTACGCTCAGTTCAGCTGTACTACGATTCCCACGTTCTTTCACGCGCTGTCATGGTTTGGTTTCAGATCGGGACAATCGTGGGAAAATTTTTGACTGTCAAAAATTTTGTCACGTTCATGACGATCATCACGATTCAACCAAGTTCCCTCAAGACCACCACGATTCTGTCACACGACCTCCCACGCTCCTCACGATTCTCTCAAATTGTGGGAATCGTGGAGAACGTGGCCTAGTGTAAATGCTGCATTACTTGTCTGTTACTGTTACATCTCTGAAGAAGATCCTGCTAGGATTGAAATGCCAGGCAAACTTACACATTCTATTACACAGGCTTTCTAGTGGATAAGCAATTTGCTAACAGTTTTATTTTATTTTGAATATTTAGAAATAATAATGACAGATAATTAATGCAGTGGTGGTGGCTATCCATACCTGAGATGCTGATAATACAGTACATGGACTTTTGAAATCACAAAACAGGAACTAATTATGATCAATCCTCATTGCTGTGCTTGTATCATACAGTTTAAGCTTGCAACATGAAGTAATGATTACATTGTCATAACTGTATAGTGTAGTATTTGATTGCTGGAAACTGCCTTTTGATTCATTTAAAACATTAACCATACCTAGAATATACTGACCTTTTTATGAATATACAGTGGTATTCAAAAAATAGCAACACAAAATTCAGGACTTCACAAAATTTGTAGTCATTAAAGTGTCTACAGAATCAGAAATGCCACAGTAGCTTGAATTGATCTGATTAATGAAAACTTTTGGCTAAGATCATGTGTATTGGAGTTGGGAATTGGAGTTGAGAGCGGATCAGTCGTTCGGTAGTTTGGTTTTCGTGCCCATGTTCTTCCCTGGGCGACTTTTTAAAAGAAAGTACTTTGTGCAGTTGAAGGGACATACATTATGTGATATGATTTTATTTAATTGACCTATATTGACCTTTGCTCTCAACCAAAGACAAAATTAGAGTAATGTCATTTACAGGGTTTTGATGCTTTCATCTATGCTGACCTCAGTTGACCCTTGAATTACACACACAAAAAGAAAGAAAGCAATACTATAAAGGTTATATATGCTAAACCAACTTTGATATTACACAACTGCATTTAAAAAGTGTCAGACATCAATTGACCTTTAAACTCATGCAGCTACTGTGGCATTTATAGGTTTCTTGTACACACTAGCTTGATGCTACTGTATCCTCAACGTTTGAAGTTCAACCAACCTTTTCTTGTTTTTTTTTTATGAATAAATATTTTAAGAATTCAACCTGTATTGACCTAAACTAAACATTTATAATACTTCATTCCACTTAACAAACTGCAAAGTGGAACTACAGTAAATACTAAATGCAAAGGTCTACTAAACATTGTAGTTGATATTAACATGATGGCAAGGTTTTCAAACTGCAATGCACTCTACGGACCTCAGATTACGAAATGTTCACCTCCATGAAAACCTTGAAGTGGATCTTAATACTAAATGCAAAGGTCAACTTAACATTGTAGTTGATGTTAACATGTTTGCAAGGTTTTCAACCTGCAATGCATTCTACGGACCTCAGATTAATACCAAATGTTCACCTCCATGAAAACCTTGCAGTTCCATATTGTGTTCAGTGATAGAAATGCTCACACTATACAGAGTTCAATCTGGCTGTGCTATTGGCATTTTCATGTTTACTGGGTATAAGAAAATTTACATGTCAATATTTAGAGATATCGGTTTTCATACATAGATGGGCCTAAACATCTACCTTCTTTACAGGACAAGGTTTTAAGACTTTCACCTCTGTTGACCTTCAATGAACTTTGACATTTGTTAAAGGCCAGAGGGTTGTTTTGATGTAAAATTTATATGTGAAGTTCACCTTTTCATTTGTTGTTCTTAGGTATGCATCAATTATGAACAGTGTTTAAACTAAGACCAACTTGAATGCAATGATCTTAAAGGGACTTAAAACTTTGAGGCATAGTGATAGTTTCAACATTTCTTATGACTTTGTTTTTCAAACAGAACTATACAGCTTTACTCTCTATACACAATGTTTGCAGATTTCTGCAAACATTTTCTGGATCACTGTGTACATGCAGTCCATCCTACCTTTAAGTTTAAGTAATCTTGTTATCAAGCTGTTCACCTCTTCTGATCTCAAATGAACTTTGATTGCCACAACATGCAAAAGACTTCTTCTAAAGGCAGCAAATTTATGCAAGGTAGGGATCTCATCCAATCAATTACTTTCTGTTTACATGATCAATAGAATTAGACCTAGAGCTGTTATACTCAAATGATCTCTCACATCTACAAACACAATGGGGTCTTGTACTCCTTAAAGTGGTTCTACAGACCACATTATGAAGTTCAATCAGCTTTACCTCTTTGGTTTCAGACTTTTACCTCTTGATCTCAAATGACCTTTGACCTCTACAAAATATGTTACAATTCATAACCTACTAAGGTCATCAACATATGATATATTGAATTTCGTCAAAACTTTACTTCTGGATTAAATTGTTTATAAGGTTGCCCGATTTTCAGCTGTTTACCTCACCAGACCTTATTTTACAACAAAAAAAACACAACAGCAACAGTTCTTGTACTCACCAAGTTGGATCTACAGTACCAACTCTAATCAAACAAATATGAAGTTTGGTAAAGCTCCACTTTGTTTGCAAGAGTTGTCACCTACTGTATGTGGATCACAACGTATCTGCAACTACATAGATTCCCAAATTGTCTTCTGCAAGGAATGAAAGTAATGATGCTTTTAATGTCAAATTGTTTGAGTCACTTAATACACAATGCATTATGATATGCCCTTAACATGGGATTTAGCGATGGGAAACCTCTACAATATACCTTAGTGTATAAGTATTACAGTAACTTATCATACGATACCAGGTGTAATTTGAAACATACTCCTTATAAATATTAATCTCAATTATTGTAACACCAAAATAAAATCTTTTCTTCAGATAAATAACATTCTCTCTCTGTTGTGAAAACAAAAAATTGGTATAAAAATTATATCTGAACTTGGCCTACATGATTACAAAAATACTTCCAAAATTCTTTTAGGCATATGTTAAATATGATGTTCCGTATTCGGTTTGCTTCTTTAATTTATACTTCTTTGCATCTACAGTGCCTTCAAAAGGCTACATACACATATTGCATAAATTAATGAAAGAAACCGAAAAAATGCCAATTAACACTCATGATCATTTAGCACTCACCAACTGCAGTTCTTGTATGAAATTGCTCCTGTAGGAGATTTTGTTAAATTGCAGAACCCTTTGAGCCTTTCTCAGTGCTATGCAAAGAAAGTCCTTGCTTGGCCTGCATGTGGAAATAACAAAGTTACAAGTAAATACATACAAATGCATTACATGCTGTGTACAGTAGACCTTTAAAGAAAAGAAAAAAATAATATTGATTGCAAAATACTGTCACAATTAACAGGAAATAAATTACATGCAGTATTTCTGGCATGTAGGATACTGCTCTGTGCACACAAGACAAAAAATGTTGAATCAAGTGAAAAGATGCAGCCTAGCATTTTGTGCAAACTTGTTCACTATTGTTTCTTTAGCCTCTTCCCTAGGTAATTGAAAAAAGAAATCTAGCCCCCCTCTGTGATGACTGTTTGTTGCAAATAACTTGTTGTTTATAATGCATTTATGCCTATACAGCTTTGCCCTATAACTGGCACCAACATGGAGTGTGAAACCATGGAGCCAATAGCTCCTCCTTGTGTTATATATCCGAAGATCCTGCTATTAGTGATCAAGTAAGCAACACAGCATGCATGTTTTCCACTACATATAGGCCTAGCTATATTGTAATATCCTGTTTGTTAGTCAGTGGGAGGGGCTGAAATCCCCTTGATTATTTTCTGGGTGGGGATGGGAGAGCTATATAAAGTCCCACAGAATTAGTATAATTGTGCCCCTGCAGCTTGGCATACATACATTTTTACAAATTTACGGCTATTTTTTTTACGATTTGAACAGCTTTGTATTAATGACTACGTTTGTTGTTATAATACCAATGGTTTGGACGTTTTTAATATATATTTGAACCATAATTTTTAGAGAATCTTAAGCAATAGTCTCAGTGCAATACAGGAATAACTCATCCTAACAGGCCTACACACAGTGCCTACCGTAGCAAGCAGTGCTCAATAGTATTACAGTGAATTAGTGTGTACATCACAATGGAAGCAGATCACACACGCTACGGGATTACCACTCAAATCAATTCAGAGTGTCAGACAGAGCCGTCATTAATCGACCCATGCTCAACAAACTGCTGCTACCCCAATGGTGAACTAGCCAAGCATGTCGCCTGTGATTTCTGTGGTGTAGTATACCATCTCTTATGTGTTGGTTTGGAAAAACAGCCTGTTAAAGGAGCGAAATCAAGATGGTTTTGTCAGGGATGCCTTAAAACTCCAGGTCTGCTTCAATCAACGCAGCAGCAACTCAAAGAGGCATTAAGAACTATTATATCTCTGCAAGCTGAACTGGCGAAACTTTCAAGCCCAAGGCCAAGAAACACAGAGACTGGTAATGTACAATCAGATAACCAAAATAACATAGACACTCCCGATCAAGTCCGCCATAACACCTACGCCGAATGCGTCTCATCTAAACCTACACCACCACCCCTAGCCGTACGACCAGTAATGATAATCGGGGACTCTATTTTAAAACACGTATATGAGGATGATTTTACTGATGAGATTGTGAAGGTAAATTGCCTGCCGGGAGCCACCGTCAAGGACGTGAGAAACGCTCTTCTGGCTCAAAGGGAAGATTTACATACATTTAGCCATATTATAATTCATGTTGGAACAAACGATATTAACACACATAACCCAAATGTCAACGACATTTCCGCTGATTTCGAGGAGCTCATCACATCTATCCAGCTACTGAACGGGCATAGTCCAAGCATCTATATTTCGGGCCCCTGTCCGCGGAGTGATGATCATGCGCCACAAATTATAGATTTGAACTCTCATCTGAAGGAACTCACCAATAAGCTGGATTGTAAGTTTTTAGACAATATGGCGTCGTTCACATACGCAGATGGTGAAATCGACTTATCTTTATATCATGGCGATGGTGTACATCTCAACAGAAAAGGCACCGTTAAACTGATCAACAAACTAACGATCATAGGCCCCATCTGCATTCGAAAGAAGAGCTCAAAGATGGAGAATGCCCGGCATATGGGAGTTTCAAATCCCTCCCGCAACTTCTATAGTCAAAACCGCTCGAATGGGACTATCCACAACAGCATGTCCAGATATGAACATAGGCAGCAACGGATGAGGGGTTTCTCAAACAACGATCACCAACGTGAGTACCACCGTAGACCAAATCGCCATCCACGAACATCCAACTCATCTCGTCAAGATTGGCAGCGGGAATGCCACCGCAAAGAAAACCGCCAACCAGTTGCTGACCACTTCAATCTCCGCGGATGTTTCAACTGTGGTGAACGCAACCATGTAGAGGCAAACTGCCGTCTCGAACGGAGGATAGAATGCCATCACTGTCATCGACTCGGTCACAAGGCTAGCCACTGCTGGAACCGATAGGATGCTGGCCAGAAGGAGCGTGCCGTCAGTATATCACCCACACCTAAACATTTTAATGTATTGGGCAAATGTGACCATTTTATTTTGCCGTATGAGGACCCACTCATGAGTGATGTAAGTCAAGATCTCCCAACTAATTCAATACAACCCCAGAGTAAAGAAGGTAAATATGTAAATATAACTAAGGGTATCCAATTCGGATTTATAAACATCCAACACCTTCATCCTAAATTAGATCAAATCCCCACACTTATAAACAGAAATGGAAGGAATGTTGATATATTTGGATGCTGCGACACATTTTTAAACGATACTTATCAAAATCTGGAAATCACGGTTCCTCTATATAATACTGTCCGTAGAGATAGATTAAATAAAGCTGGTGGTGGTATTGCTATTTATATCAATGAAAACATTCCATTTAATAGGAGAAATGAGTTAGAATGTGATTATATTGAAGCCATATGGATTGAGCTTGTCTTACCATTTACCAAAAATATTTTAGTATGTGCTGTTTACCGTCCACCAAATTCCAGGGTTATATGGTATGGTCATTGTCATGAAATGATTAGCAAGGCATATAGCTCATGCATGGAGATAATAATGATCGGTGATTTTAATATTGATTATCTACACGCTAATATACCTTCGTGTTGGAATGAGATAATTAGTCATTTTAACTTTAAACAATTAGTAAATATGCCAACTAGGGTGACGGAGCACACCGCCTCCATAATTGATCATATCTATGCAACTAATGAAAATCATATTTGTGATATAGATGTTCCAAATATTCGATTGAGTGATCATTTTCCAGTATATTTCAATTGGAAAAACAATCTTATGACAAGGCAGACTATTCCAAATTCTCATAAATCTGTTGTATACAGATCAATTGATAATATAAATACATCCTTGTTCTTTAATGATCTTCGTAGCTTTGATAGGACAAGAGGTGAATTGAGCTCTCCTGATGAAGCCCTTTCCAACTGGGAGAAAAGTTTGAAAAGAATACTAGACAAACATGCACCTAAGAAGCAAAAACGTATAAAACGAGAATCACAACCCTCGTGGATCAATGCAACCATTTTGAATGCGATGAAAAGCCGCGACTCTGCAAAACGAAATGAACCTGACTTATATCGATTCTGGCGCAACAAGGTAACATGTCTTATACGATCTGCAAAGCAAAATTATTTCAAAAAGGAAATTTCAAAGAATGTTGGTAACACAAAGGAGATCTGGAAGATTTTAAAAAATGTTCAATCAATGAACCATGACACCAACAACGAAGGCCCCAGTATACTTAGAGTTGACGATAAGAACATTACTGGAAATGCTAATATAGTAGAAATGTTTAATTCGTACTTCACTTCAGTAGCAAGAAGCTACACTGACACAACTCATTCAAACTTTGATAGTTCGTCTATTGAAAGACATATCTGTCCTAAAATTCCTCCAGATGAAACATTCGAAATTCCATGTATATCTGAAAATTTTGTATTTAAATATTTAACTACTCTTGATGCCTCCAAAGCAACAGGAGTTGACGAACTGAGTGCTAAAATTTTAAAAATGAGCGGCCCCCATATATATGCAAGTATTACTCGTATTATAAACATAAGTATTAGAACAAATACATTTCCATCTAGATGGAAAGTCGCAAAGGTAATACCCATTTTCAAGAGTAATTCACGACAAGATTTATCGAATTATCGACCAATTTCTATTCTCCCTGTTTTGTCCAAAATTTTGGAAAAACATGTTCATATTGCTCTTACTAGTTTCTTAAAGCAATTTGATTTATTAGAAATTGCGCAATCTGGCTTCAGATCGAAGCACTCATGCGAAACTGCTCTATTACATGTCATGGAATTATGGATGGAAGCAATTGATAAAGGACAACTGACTGGGGCTGTTCTATTGGACCTCAGGAAAGCGTTTGATTTAGTAAATCATGATATTCTGATTAAAAAGTTGAAATTATACCAGTTTTCAAGTGCTACTATTGAATGGTTTAAGTCGTACTTAATGAACAGAAGTCAGTATGTCGTCATGAAAGGGACTGCGTCCTCATGTATGAATATTAGTAATGGCGTTCCACAAGGGTCAATCTTAGGACCACTCTTATTTTTAATCTACATTAATGATTTTAGCCTATGTTTAACTCACTGCAAAGCCGACATGTATGCAGATGATACTACTTTCCATATTTCATGCTCCAATGTTGAATCTCTTCAAAGCAAGTTGAATTTTGATGCTAAAAATGTTTCCAATTGGTGCAAGAATAATAAAATGGCAATCAATACTAGTAAAACCAAATCAATGTTAATATGTTCCAGACAACGCTATGATAATCTACGAGGACAAAGAAATATTTCTGTCAAGATGAATGATATCGTATTAGAGAATTCTGATACGGAAAAACTTTTAGGAGTCAGAATTGATGCTCACCTGACATGGCAAGCTCAGATTGATTACATATGTAGTACTATTAGTACAAGATTAGCTCTGCTACGAAGGATTAAACAGTATTTAGACACTCCCACGTGCATACTTTATTATAATGGATACATTCATCCAATACTTGACTACTGCTGTCTAGTTTGGGGAACTACCACTGCCCAAAATACCGATAGAATTATTAAATTACAGAAAAGTGCTGCACGCATTATTTTAAATGCTACATATGAAGATTGTTCAAGTGATTTATTTGCCAGGCTGGGATGGAAGACTTTTGACAGACACGTTATGTATAGAAGATTAACCATGGTTTTCAAGTCAATTAATGATCAAGGACCGAAGTACATGAACGACATGTTTAAACTAGTTACGAATATTCATAATCATAGTTTAAGATCCTCTACTGCACGTAACCTGCACATTACAGGCGGACACACTAATTTTTATAACAACCGTTTTTCATGCATTGCCGCAAAAGACTGGAACAAACTAGATCAAAGAGTAAAATCAGCAAGAAATCTTAACCATTTTAAACGCCTTGTATCTGATATTGTTTAGGCCAACTTCTCTTTTATTTGTACCAAATTTCTTAAGTTTCTTTACTCTGTACACGTTTCTTAAATACTTTAAAAAAAACTATTTTATTAAGCATTTTTTAATGTATTTACGACTTCTTAAATCTTTATACTTTTTATATTATTATTTGTCTTTTTTAATAACTATTTTTTATTATTTGTCTTTTTAAAAACTTTTTTTTTTTTTTATACTATTTTATTAAGCATTATTGTATTTATGACTTCTTAAATTTTCCTACTTTTTATATTATTATATGTCTTATCAGAGGGCCTCGTGGAAGATTAGCTATTGCTAAACGAGCTACCCTCTTAAAATAAAGTTGAAATAAAATAAAAAATACAGCACGGTCCACTACACTGATTGTATGCTACCCTCCTTATTAACTAAGTACAGTACTTTAATATTTCCACTGTTGTTGATCCTGATTAAAAATACCAGCCAGTGAGGATAAATAACACTCTACTGTACACAATAGGCATCTTTTGTGTCATGCTTCAATGCACTTTAAAAAGTTTATCTGGAATTTGAAAAAGGATTCATACTGCTCATACTGTTGTTTAAAAGTAAGTGGGCATGACATTTCGATCCTAGCAGGATCTTCTTCAGAGGCTGAATGACTAGTAACAGTAACCAAGGGACAAATACAGGCACAGAATGCAGACAGGTTAATGAGCAGGGGAAACACAAAAGAGATATGTAAGATGATTAGTAGACAAGAGATGGAGAGAAGAAAGAAAGAAACCAACAGGGGAAGAGGAGAGGTAGGAGATAAACTGTAGAGGGACAAAGAGAGGATTAAAGGCAGAGGGTAGGAAATCAAATGCAGAAGGACAAAGACAGAAAAGTGTGGAGAAAAAAAGGTAGAAGAGAGCTACGAGACGTGGGGTGATATATGGGGAAACAAGGGGCGATGGAAGGGGGGGGGGGGAAGCAGAAGAAGGTTAGTCATGTCCTTCCTGAATGTTGAGACCTTGAGGTTGAATAACTTGCAAAGGCGTTGCATCCACAGTCTCTCTCTGCTGATTCGTACTAGGTCAGGACGGCTACCTAAGGATTCAATCAGGGACATGTCATTAATGGTATGGTTGGGACGGTTAAAGTGTTCTCCAACCGGGGTCTTAGTCTTCACGGTGTTGACTGGGATATATGACCATAGAACCGCTTCTCGAGGGTGGTTTTGGCTTCACCAACATACTGGATGCCGCAAACTCTATAAGAGATCAGATAGATGACATAAGAGGTTGTACAAGTGATGTTACCCTAATTAGTCTTGCATGTGAGTTGGGTGCTGTGGCTGGTGATGTAATTGGATTCAACAAAGTGGTGGCTGCAGACGATACATCTCGAAGTACGATCATATTTGAATGTTGTGAAGAGTTAGAAGTTAGAGGTGAAACAGCAGCATGCACAAGAAGACCTGTCCCATAGGTTGGGTGGGTGTCTGTAGGCGATGGTGGGGTTTGCTAACACTTTTGGTTTGATTTTCAGCTGCTCTGTTACTGTATCCCTTCTGGTGATCATCCCTATCTACTTTATATTTGGACTTGTTCTTGTATTTGTATTTTAGTGTTTCAGTTTTTCATTTTCTTTTTGCCATTTACTCATCCCGCTGTTTTCACCATGTCTCACCATTTTCTTTTGTCTCAGAAGCTCAAAAAATTGATCATGCAGAAATCCCAGCGCTATTCTTTCCATCTTTACAACTACTTACTGTACTTGTACAGTACACATTCTCTTACACAGGCTGTTTAGTGGATAAGCAGTCTGCCAACAGTTTTGTTTTATTTTGATGCTTATACTGTCAGTAGAGGTGATCAGTGCAATGAAGCATGACATAAAAAGTACCCAACTAGGTGCATCATGAATACTGTATTTATGTTTAAACATTCACTTTGTCACAGCATCACCTTACAAAAGTGGTCAAATTAAATCATGATTTAGCCATGAAAACTAAGCTCCAATTAAACTGTGCTGGAGTGGGATTTCCCTCAGTGCACGTGGTTTAAAGAAAGTGGAGTCAAAGACTTGATTTTGCAAGACCTGCTTTTGCAAGAGTAGATTCAGATCATCATTAGGGCCTATACTCAGTAACTTTTTCTATGTTAGGTAATTCATCTACAAGGTAGAATATTTTTTGTATAAAAAAAAAAACACCCCAAAAGAAAACATTGAAATATAGGCCTAGGCTACCCCACTAGTACAGTAGTACAGTACTGTAGTATAACATAGGCTGTTATATCTGGACTTTCCCTTCCATGATCCATCATCCATAATAAGGAATCATAGAAATAAAACTTAGAATAGATATCAGACCGTAATTCGTTTTAGAGCATGTTGGTAATTTTTTATTTTATCAAACCTGCAAAGGTGTAGAACTTACCAGTACTACTACGAGGCTACTCCTGTTCTCGGTTCAGCCTAGGCAATGCTGTACCCAAATTTTCAGTTCGTTAGGCAGTAGAATTAAGGTGACCAAAGTACTAGTCTACATGGAATCACAGTTATTTTAACTGTGGTGGAATACAGGTATTTCCTCTTCCTGAAAGTGAAAGTTAATCACCTGAATGCCGTGCCGCGCCCGCAGTGACATCACAATGTCTGTGAGTGAAATTCATGTAGTAAAGTATTCAATGCAGGACTGCGATATGAACATTAGGCGCCGCCCAAAATCGATGGGAAAATACGCCACTTTTTGGAATACGAATTTGTAGGAAGGTGGCGTTATCAACATTCATCAAACTTTCCCTGTAACAACTTTTCTGACCTTCGACCCGTCAATTTGCCTGTATCTACGCAAGTTGCACAGTGGACTCTATCGTTTTATCTGTAATATTATCACTCACTAAAGCAGTGGTCCCTATTGTTTTGATGTGGAGGCTCAACACTAGCTCCTTCAGCCTCAAGCTATCGTTAGCGTTGCTTCCGGATACACGCCATCCAACCACTGTAAGAATAAATCGTATCTTGAAGTTCTCAACCATTAGTTTATTTATTCCTTTTTTTCAACATGTTAGTGTGCAAATCATGTAGGCATGCGTTGGTTATTACATCGCATGCCAATAACATACAATCATTTGCCGTATTAGAACCCTTCCAAATTAGTTTTAATTATAGGGAAAGTCGTTACAATAATAATGATCAGAATAATATCAGTTTAACCATTGTAAAACACATAGAAAATTATTTTTCTTTCAGTATATTGACATATTTCATTTGCTTCCATGCATGTATCGATCGCGTGTGCAGGGGGCCGCTTGGACTTAATAATGATTTCACCTCATTTTGTCTATTTCCGTGTTTCCCGATTTGCACATTAGATATTGCAGTGCTAGTATATGCATTGTTTACTTGAGGGTGGGGGTGGGGTGGCGTTGATGGAGTGATGTGTATACGCAAATAAGATAATACAATAAGAGTTATAAAGGGTACTAAATATCAGGCTGCATCAGTCCAACAGTCCAATCGAATTTCTGCAAAGTGCCCTTCGACGTTGGTGCCCCCCCCCCAGATTAAAAGTGCTTCCGTCGCCCTTGGCAGAGCCGTATATGTACGGCTCTGATAATCAGTACAAAACGCTGCCCCACATTTTTTTTTTTTACAAGGTGATGTGCGCTGTTGGCTCAAGAGGTGACATGTTTTCATGGCTGCATTTCAAATTTTGATTAGTGCATATACTAGGACTACTTAACCTCTGCGTAATTCTTTACCAAAGGTACTACTCGCAGCCCTGAGTGTATTAATATATACTTCCTTTTCCCCGCGGATTTCATTGACCAGACTTGAGTATGCCGATACTTTTTTTTTCCAAATAATAATATACCACAATATACCCCAATATATATCATAAAATCAGCAAAATAAACTAAAATACGCGATATTGGTCCAAAAACAAAACACAGCATTGGACAAGAAAATTTTAATTAGGCCACCTTTCGGCCAAAAAATTAGCCTATTTTCTTTTAAAAAATCGGACATGACCCTTTTTACAAGAACACTGTTTGTGCTTTTAGTCGAAATAGATACATTTGGTAGCCCTGATTCAATTTATCTACGTAGTAATAAATTCATGTTGGATATAAATGAATCTTTCATATCATTTACATGTATAGGAGTTCACAAGTTTCGCGAAATGGAAGATATATACCGTATGTGACAAGAATCAATCTTTAACCAAGTCTTTATGTGTGGCCCGGAATCACGATATCAAAAACGAGATAAATTTCTAACTATCATAATGTGACGTCCTTACGGTGGAACCAAAAAGACATTTACCATGATTTTTTTACCATTATTTTTACCAAGGGCCCATGTTCAGATTTAACGAGAATTGGAAGCAAATGTGCCCTAAAGACAAGGATTTCATTATATAAAGTAGTGGCGGAGCGTCCATATAGTCAGGGGTGGGTGCCCCCCCCCCCCCCACGACGGACCCAAATGGACTGCTGGCGCTCTTTCCAGCTTTTTACCACTTTTTACTTATTCGCGATTATGACTTTGTTATTGCGCTCTCATCTAGCTATTGACATTTGTCACATTTTGTTGGTGAAATTTTCTGACAAAATGCTATAATTGCGGTCTTTACCACAGGGATTGTGTTAAGTGCATGTACTTTTAATACGCATATAAACTTCCGAGTTGTCACAAATGGCAATGACACCTATTTATACTTCGTTTATCTGCAAATAAGCAAGGCCCGGAAAGGGTCATTTTCTGGTGATCTAGGGACTACCTTTACTCAAAATAATTATGTACGCTCCGCGCTAACCTGTGGTGGCGCTCCGCTGACACAGTTTCGAAAGCGCCCCTAGGCCTACAGACCATTCTCGCCCCTGACCAATACCCTAGCCCCGCCATAGATATAAAGCCATATAAAATGAGCTGTAACTTATCTCATTTGCCAATTCTATTTCAAAGTCGCAACTTGACGATTTCTTAAAGGAGACACAAACCCAACCATCTTTATTGATTTATGCGATAGAGATAATTGTCATGAAGTACCTTACAAGTGTTTCCAAAAACACAGGGCGGTATAGGTAAATGTTACTTGTTAAGCTATAAAATCAACGAATTGTCTAATGCTGTTTACATTTCTGACAGCTTCTTAATGCTTCTTAGTGATTGCAACATGACTACAAAAATGATCGCAACATCTGCACAAAAGCTTACATATTGAGCAGGGTGAAAGGAAATGCTTGAAGCCTTGAATGCACCGCCTATGTACTCTGACAGGGATCCAACTTCAAAAAGCATATTATATCTCATTGCTCACGCCACAGTGGCTTACAGATTTCTGTGTCTTGAATGTCTTGTAAAATGTTCAAATAGTTGTAAAAATGTCATTTTGATCAAGGGCGTAGGAACCGGGGGGCTGGGGCGCCAGCCCCCCCCCCAGTGAAAAATATGGAGGGGCGGAAGTATCATTCCGCCCTCCCGCCGCTTCGCAAGTCAGAAAACCCCTTTTTCATTCCAAATGAGAAAAAAAATCATATTTGGAGCACCAAATTGCATCTAAGGCCAGGTGAAAATGCAAAATTATATACAAAATGGAGTGGGTGGGTTGAAGTGTGCTATATTGCACCAAATTGCATCTCAGGCCACCTGGAAATGCAAAATAATTCCAAAGAGGAGGGGGCCCCCTCCCCTTAGACCCCTCCCCCAGGCCGGCCATCAGTCTTCAGCCCCCCCCCCCACTCAAAAGTACCTTCCTACGCCACTGATTTTGATATCATTGGCTTTCGGTTGTTTGATTTAACTTAGTTCACTCTCAATACCGCGGGTAGGTGGGAGCAAAATGTTGAAAGGCGCTGCAATAAATTTGTATAAGCCTGTGGTCGGTCTGCATGATTGTTATATTTCGTTTTGGCGTTCCATGCATTCGTCTTGTTTGGTCTACACAATAAATTAATGACAAGTACAATGAGTTGAACTCAAAATAAGAGAAAACACCGCGCGCCGTAGAATTAACATTACACGACTTTGTTACACGTGTGGCATCTGCTGGAGAATTTCGTCTTTCAAGCGAAATTTGCTAAGTTTTAATTGATGAGAAATCCAGAAGGGCTATGGGTGCTTACCTCTCACATCCAAATCTTGAAAAGGTCTCGGAGAACGGGGAAAATGATCGTTTAAAATACGGTGCATCGGCAATGCAAGGTTGGCGATTAGCGCAAGAGGTACAGAATCGTTTGGGTCACGGTTGTGATAGGGTAGATGGTTATTAGGCCTATGTGCATCTGCACAAGACTAACTGTAGGAAATGGCATCGGCATCTAGGCCTAGGGGCCTAGGCGTAAATTAGTTCAGTAATTTTGATATGAGCTTTCTGTTTTGGAGGCTCAGTAGGATGATGTCACTTTTCTGAAAACTGTTACATTGTAGGCATAGAATTTCCCATCTTTATCCATTAAATTCAAAGGTCTAACAAGTAACAGTAACAGAAGTACTAACAGTATAGTAACACTAACAAGTAAAAACAGTAGGCCTAGTACAGTGGAAGGCCCTAACACTTAGTAACACTTAAAGGAGTAACAAATGGAATCAAGAAAACAACTGGCAGTAAATTTCCTGACTTAAAACACACATTGTGTCAGTTACTGTACCTAGATTTGGTAACAGCACAATAATATTTGCTATATAATAATCACTTCTAGGCTACAGCCTACAGGGTTACTGTTTGCCTCGGCCTACTGTAGGTATACAGTAGGTCGGAAGTCATGTGGATTGTGTGTTTGACGATTGAAACTTAACCTAGGCTTAGGCTAGATCTGTAATGTATTCACATTTTGTTCATTACTGTAAACAATTTTATCAACATAACTTCAATTTCTTGCCATAAAATTGACAATTTTTTTCTCAAAAGTTGTAGCACTACTAGCCCATCAAGATTTTTGTCCTGAGATTTTTGTACCCTGATAACATTTTGAGGGAGCCCATTAGAGTATAAACCTTGTTCAATCTTTCGTACCCATATAGCAACTAAATATACTATCAAGATTTGCTTCCAGGCGGCCTTACTGAAGTGGGTAAATAGCATATCGTAAAGTCAATCGTAAAGTGCGTACATCGTTTGTAGCCAACATAGCGTGCCTGCACACATCATAATGTTAATGGGGCAATGAAACCTAGACTTTTCTGCTTAGAGACTACCATTTTGCAGTATGCTCTTCACGACAGAAGCAAAACGAATGCTTGAAAAATGAAAACCTTCCTTTCTACCATAAAAATCTATTTAATTGTCACCCATGGCATATACCATTTCGTTTGAATTCAGACAGTGGTATCCAGTCAAAACTTCCCTTTACCAAAACGTCCCCGCTTTTTTAAGACCAAAACGTCCCCGCTTTTTACCAGAACGTCCCCGCAGTCAAAACTTCCCCGTGAGTCAAAACGTCCCCGCTTTTATAGTCAGTTGGAATGCAAGTGTGGATGTTTTTAGTTCAAATCAAAGAGTAAGGATAAGTATAGTTTAGGTTGAAAACACAGTTTTTAGGAATGGGAATTGACTGTTATGAGGGCGGAAACATTTTTGAGTATAATTTTTAAGTAAAACATTTAACGTTACCACTCTAAAGGTAATCGAACGATATATTCTATACTTCAAAAGGTCAAATATCAACAGGGGCACGTACCCGTGACAAAATTTTACTTCGTAAAAATAAACGATAAGTGATATCACTCAATTTAAAATATATATATTGTATAGTATATGCATCCAAATTGTTTTTAATTCCTCTGGCATAATATGTTTTGTTTTCCTTAATTCGTAAATTCACTGGAAAACATAGCGTATACCTTTTTCATACCAAATATAATTAAACGATATAGTCCTTCATGATTTATTTAGCGACTGTAATCCAATTTGTATGCCGATTACTTAAGCCAAATTATAACTTAAAATTAATATATATTCACAACTGTGAATAAATGTGATAGTCGGGGACGTTTTGACCAACAGGGATGTTTTGACCAATGTCGAAGTTTTGACCAAAAGCGGGGACGTTTTGGTACAGGGACGTTTTGGTAAAGGGACGTTTTGACTGGTAAGCCAGACAGTTCCCCTTGTTTTGTGGCGTAAGCAAGCCACTTATCGCATTTCAACACATACATTTCCTACGCAGGTTTCATGGGTACTATGTAATATGCAGTGTTGTTAAACAGTTTGTTACAAGCTTTTTCAAATCAGTCTATCATGATTTCAAGAAAACCTGACAGGTGTTTACTTTTAAATCTATTTTGAGCAATGGAGAGTAGTTGCTTTGTTTCCCCCTACTCCATTAAAAGCACTAACCCAATAGTTCCGTAACTGTTGAACAAGTAACACAGATTCCATCTACTGTACAGATTCATTGTAAATATATACTGTACAGTTTATCTGAACAGAAGATCTATAGTACAGTCGAGTATACATACATGTCTATACCATGTAGCACACTAACTGTAAACATTTAAATACAATGTACAGCAACATCAGTATAGGCTTACTGTACAGAGTTATGAAACATAATACATAAAACATACAATTTGAATGTCTAGGCTGGTCTAACACAATCCCAATGGAAATACTCATTAACTACAGTACTTCTATTTAACCCTACGACATATGGTTGCATTAACTTTAATATATACGTTGGGTTGGTTGGCAACTATCTTGGCACAGAGTGCTCTATGTCAGGCGGATAGAGTGAAGTAGTTGAATAAGTAGAGAATTAGTTGAAACTAGTAGAACAAAAGTAGTTGTTACACAGAGTTTCACATGTGGAGCCATCATCAGACAACTGATCAGTTGTCTGATGATCGCTCAATGCTTGAAACTCCAGAGTAACAACCACTACTGTAGTGTTCCACTAGACAACAAAGTTGTCTGATGATTGCTCAATGCATGAAACTATGAGTAATAGCTACTAGTGTTCCACTAGTCTCAACTACAGTTGTCTCGACCTATATTCCGCTCTGTCCACCGGCCGGACATACAGTAGAGCACTCTGGGCTAAGATAGACGCAAACCAAAAATCTCTATATTAATGCCATTTTGTAACATTTCATTACTTTGAAACTCAACAACTTTCTCATTGATATCAAACTGCTCAGTACTGTAAGACAGAATAATGTATCCATTATTGTATGGCAAAATGATATGAAAATACTATGCACAATTATCAGTCTGCTAGATACAAGTGCAAAGATAGCAGTTTTGGTACATGTGTAATTTTTTTATAATTTTTTATAATTTTAGGTTAACAGTCTTGTTCAGGGCCAAGGTCCTCTCACACGACTTTACAACTTAACCCTGGTCATTGGTAACTTGTCACACCTACACACCAAATTGTTCACAATTCAATCAATCTGTCCTGGGGCACCACAGTGCACCACAACCACATGTCCCCCGGGGGACTTCCCATAGGGTGCAGCCACAAACCGGCACAAACAACTATATTTACAAGTTACCTCCCAAGTCCCCATTTACTGTATACACCTGGGTGAAGAGAGGCAGTGGAGATAAAGCGCCTTGCCCAAGGACACAACGTAATGATCTGGCCAGGGCTCGAACCTGCAATCCTTAGATCACAAGTCCACTGCCTTAACAACTTGACCACAATGCCCTCATGTACATATAAACTATAGTAAAGAGAGTAAATGTACCATAGAAATTGCCACAGAAAATTTGAAAATAATGTTATTCCCTGTTTAAAGATAACTCCTGTCTAGTGTGTACAGTACATCATGTATAGTATACATATATTTATTTTGTTACTCGTTGCATTTTGATCTTTTTATGCTTAGGATGATCACAACTGCTTGTCACTGTTCGCTGAGGACACAGAGTTATTTGGGGTCTATGATGGTCACGGCGGCCCGGAAGTTGCCATCTACTGTGCAAAGCATCTACCGAAGCTGATAAAGAGCTCAGAAACTTTTAAAGATGGCGACATAGAGAAAGCACTGGAGGAATCTTTCATGAAGTTTGATGCTACCCTCAAGGAGGAGAAAGTGATCCTGCAATTAAAGGAGATTGCCGGCCTAAACAACTGCTCTGATGCAGGTACTGTATGATGAATGCATTGTGAGAAATATTGTGATTTTAAATTTACTTCACAGCGGATTTAACTGACTACAGTACAGTATTCCAGGATCATTCAGTTTTAAGCAACTAGATGATATTCTTGGGCTTTCATAGCGCTGACAGTATCACAGTGTGTAAATTTAGCGGTCGTCCGGTCGTCCGAGACGACCAAATTACCTGCCGGACAACCAAAACTTGTCAAATCGTGAAGTACTGGTTGCCCGGCGGACAACCAAAAACTTTCAAAAAGGCTGGTTAATGTTCCGTGAAACAAACGGAAAAAAGACACGAAACAAGCGTGAAACCAAAAACTTAAAATGGCATTTCAAATAAGAAGAAACTCATTCCAAACTCCGCCTTCATCTAATAAATATTATACGTAGGAAGGCCAAGCCCTAACATTGACATGAACGACTCAAACCAAGCTTCATGGTATTTTCTGTTCCGTCCGTTTGTCAACAAAGGCCAATCAGAGTTCAGGTTTACCCCCACAGGCAAAGACCCCGCCCATCCACCACATTTTTTTGAGAAACATACACCAAGTACACACTCACAACTAGGTCAACGGAAAACAACAAAACACATTTTGAACGAACATCTTTCATTATTTCTTTTCAAAAAACCACAACTTCTTCTGACAAGAACCAAAATTCTCCTACTCCTACAGATCATTATATTTGTTTGAAAATAAATATATCATAACAATCAACTGCAAGGTACAGGGTTACCAAAACTTCATTACAGATATTTTCATGCTAAAAATAGACAATGATGCTTTACCAAGATTCCCGTGATTGATTGGCTAATAGTCCGAACCGATTGTTTGCAAACATTCTTGCATTTTCAGTGCTCAATGAACAAGAAGTAAGTTGTTTAACAACAATTACTTGCAACGTTTACTTTCCCTTGTGTAGAGATATCAAAGTTTGTGGCAAAGGCTATCATATGTGAGCACTCAAATAACATAACGTTAGGCCTTGTCTCATATTTGTTACGTACATTTTGACAACAATCACTTGCTGGTACGAAGATGCACTTGAACTGTTTCTGAAACTATCACGTAATATTTTAATCATTGTTTTGATCAGAAAATGTTATGAGTTTTGTGGGAAGCTTACATATCTGATCCGGAAAGGATATTTTATCTCACAGTATGTTTCTTTTCTCTGCAATAAGAGTTGCTAATGTGAAATGTGCATTCATACCACAGTAGTTTCTGTTGCAAACTTTTTCGCGGCTCAATTGACCACGTGCTTCAGAAAAGTTTATTTTGGAACAACATTCGTGTATAAACTTACTTCTGTATTTTAAAACATTGAAGTTTCGCACAGATGATTGTTTGCAAAGAACCCAGGATAAATGTTGCATCAGATTTTAAAGATTTGCGCAAGTGTAGTTGAAAATGAAGTTCGAACAGGCCTATGTAAATGCAGTAGTACAGTATGGAATTTAGCGAGAGATATGCACACTGTAGGTACAGTGATTTTGAAGAGTTTGGCTGTTGGAAGCGCTGCAAGGTCAAAGCATGGAGCTACTACTGAGTTGGCGAGTAGGGAAGTACAAGGGCGGATGGAGGAGGGGGCTGGGGGTATTTTTTTTAAACGGCAGGGTGGGCGAAAGGAGGAGTCGGCCGGGCCGCCCCTGTCAAACACCGAAGCTAAGACACTGAGCCATCTGCCCTATAATATTGTGTATAACATTCACAAAGTATAGGCAATGATACTACACTAGTATTAGTACAGTAGGTCACACAATCAACGCAATTGGTGTTCGATTGGGGTGCAAGCTTTTTTTACAGGACGCAAACTTTTTCGGGGGCTCGCGTCCCTGGGACGCAAACTTTTTTTGGCTAATAACATTACTGAAACTGAAAAACTAGACCAGTACTATGACGCACCTACAGCTTACCACGTGGTTATTGTATCGTTACGCCCTGCAGCAAAACATCGCATACCTAACTAATGTACACAATCTTTGCTACAGTCAGCATTATTAGAAAATAAAATCCAGCAATGCCGCTGAAAGAAACACAGAATTTGATCTAGAATCCATGAAATCGCTCAACATTCATGGTTTCTTAGGAGTCCCAAACAAGTATTTTTTTCTGAAGATAAATTACTATATAGTAGCTTTACAGGACGACCAGAATTTCAGCAGGACAACCAAAAATTGGTGAGCTGGTTGTCCTGGGGACAACCACTCCAAATTTCTTAAATTTATACACTGATCATGCATGCAAACTATTCTTTATTCCAATGTTGAGTATGACTTGATACAAATGAAAAGTTACTGTGCGTGATTGGGCAAGCAGACTGCCCTACAGTAGCACTGTATGTTACTACTACAAAGTACTACCCATGTCAAGGTTGACATATAGCTAAATTGTCAGGATGTTTTGTGATGATGACTCATTCTGCAAAGTAAGCCTTCCATGTTTTGTGACAATTTTCTTTCCAAATCAACCTCTGATACTGAATGTGTGGTTTATCACACAGGTCTCTTTGTAGCAAGAGCTTAAAAGCGATCAGTTCACCCTTTGGCGATAAAAGCTGCAATCAGAAAATATCAGAACATTGTTGGTTAATCCAGACATTTTTGGCTAGACTGTACATTAATTCTATTCAGAACAGGGTTAAGATAGCAGTTTCTTTTTGTGTCAGAAAATGGTCGCAAGCGTCAGATAACCAACCATTAATGGTTTCGGTCAACTTTTCGGGTCAGCTATGAATTATGGAGTTATAAAAAAAGGATCAAGCTACTGTATTATTAGTTTTTACAGGATATACTTTCCTACTCATACAGTACTTACAGTAGTTCAGACTTCAGTACTGTACAACATATGGTTATGTATCCATATACATTAAATTGATTAGCCGCATGAACGATAAACTGAGGGCTTAAACAAGAGGACGTGAATGACAATTGGACTTCTCACTATACAGGAACTGGTGGTAATTTCACTCTCCAACAACACAAGTTATATCGAATAACTGTACACATACTGTATACTGTACTGTAGCTGACAATCTTGTGCAATTATTCCATAGGTGTCTGGGCTAGTTGTCAATTATCCACTAGTACAGTGCTCTGCTGAACCTACAGTATATATTACTTGTAGCTCTGCTATTCCACCATGAAATACTCACGTAATCCCACCCTTCGTCCACCAAAATATATTGTATAGTGTATACACTTATATTTTACAGTATTAGTATACACACTTGTACAGTACAGTATATCGATAGTTTGTGTTAGTCTGTTAGACTTCAAGAAAATGCTCAGGACTACAGGGTTATTTCTGTTTGCAATCTTTACCATGAAATGTTTGATATTTAAACTGAGAGATTATAGTTACTGTACAATGTATCTGTGCATGATGTTTCCCTCGATACATGTATGCACGTGTGTGTTAAATGTGTACATTCATCTGACAGAAAGTGTCTCAATCAATGCCAGGACTTGATGAAAACCGGGAATCACCCAGTCCCTGTACTCGCTCTGTTATGATGACTGTATGGACCTCATACACTTACAATAAATATACCAGTATGCCAACAAAGTCATATTAAGCTTCTCTGTCTGAATGTGATAAATTGTATATTTAACAATATAGGCCTACAGTAGGCCTATAATTTGAAAATCATATTTAGCCATGAGTGTGTGTGCACAGCCCATGCGTAGGCTCTGCAGTCTGTAGTGTACTATACTGTAGTGTACTGTACTGTACTACACAGGCTGTACTGAACAGATTGTATATATGCAGATCTATGCTCCTGGAGAGTACAATCTGCTGCATTGATCAACCTATCCATACAGACCTGAAGGATGTTATGATTAGGATCACAATTATTCTTGCCCTGTGCATATTGGCCAAAAAGAAAATGATGAGAATTCACTATAGGTGGCCAAATATTTTGCAAACTTTTTGCCAAATCTGAATATGTTCTGCTCATAGTGGGAGGGAAAGGGGTTGAGAAGTGATGTTCAGATGAATACTACACTATCTGAGTGATTGTCAATACTGTACAGTCGGTATCAGGTATACAGTACAATAAAAAGTGATTTCAATAGTTGGGATCTTCGTGGACTAAATTATAACATACTGTACATAAAGAAATGTCACTATGAATAAGACAACATGCAAGTGTTGTGTACTATGCTCTGTGAGAATGCCAGAAGAATGAGAAAAAAATAGAAATTTAGGGAAGAATGATTTAGTGTCCAACTTTTGTGTACTGTACATATAGCAGCTTTGAAGGCTCTGAATGTGTCTCTAATTCAATACTACGGTTTCTGTGTTAAAAGCTCTGCCATACATCTTTAGACTTGTACAATTATTTAACCATCTTGCGTAACGTTTCGCGATGAGATACTGGATAAGTTATTCCCCAAAATCGTCTGGCTTGAAATTTCATCCACCAAATTAATAGATACAGTATGCTACCACTGCCTCCATTAAAGATTTTTTGATATTGATGCTACATATATTTATAATTAATATACATAAGTACTGTGGCAGGGGTATATACGTATATATTCTTTCTACAATTTTCTTTTGTATCACAGAAGAGGGTGAAGTGGACAATCTACATGAGGAGGCCAACCTACCGTTAGGCGAACTTTTGACTAAGTTTGGCATGCCCTCCAACAAAAACCAAAGATCCCTTCGGAAGAAGGTCCACCGTGAAGATCTCCTGTCTCCGGTAGTGAACAAGAAGAAGCCGGTGTTTCCACTACTGAGCAGTAACGACGACAAAACCGTCACCAACGGGTCTGAGGTAGCGAGAAATGACAGATCAATCTCCGAAATAGAATCAGAAACAGTCAAAACTGAAATAAAGTGTGAGGAAGAGAAATCAGGGAAATTAGTTCAAAATGGAGAAAAGAAGGGAGAAAAGAATGGAAACAGTGCTAACACCACGTGCGAGAGTCATTCCAAGGATGCCAGTCCCACGGTAGACCAAGAATCCAGTAAAAATTCTGAATCTGAAGCAGTTTGTAATGGAAAACCAGAAGATGGTAAAACTCAGGAAGGTGAGTTTATGAATGATGTGTTCTTGTCATTTCCCAACAGGTTTTTTTTTAATGAGATAGGGGATTCAGCCTTTATAAACCTGAATGTGTTTATATACAACAGTGTACATTAAATATTATAGTACTGTAGTTTTTTAAGTTGTTAAAGGTGTTGTCATGTACAGTAAGAACTGTACTGTGGACACTGCACTGGGTGATCTTAGACCTGTAGGTAAACAACACCCAACAGAGGTGGTTACAGAGTGTTCATTTTCCTTTCAAATTGTGGATTTCTTTGCTTATAATATTCTTGTTCATAGTTCTTAACACAGCATGATTGGTGTTTTCTACTTGTAAGGCATACTAGAATATATATTATGATTGAGTGAAACAGAAAGTCACAAAACATTGGTTACCACATGTATGCACAGTTCAGTATACATGCAGTGATAAATACAAAACAACAGCAGATTGCAGAAGTGAAAGTAACACAATTCAGGGACCCGTGTAAAATGTATCAAAATATGTATACACAGTCTACAGCATTTGCTCCTGTGTATGTTGATATACACTACGTACAGTAAAGGAATAATTCATCCAGTATCGCATGGCACAATGCTAGATCTGCAAAATGGTCAAGTTGCTATACCAGTGTTGCAAAGGTGTATAGCAGTTTTCTACACAGGGACTACAGGTATGGTACATACTGTACTCAGTGTATGTTGATATACACTACGTAGAGTAAGGGTATAATTCATTTTGTATCACATGGCACAATGCTAGATGCAAAATGGTCAAGTTGCTATACCAGTGTTGCAAAGGTGTATAGCAGTTTTCTACACAGGGACTACAGGTATGGTACATACTGTACTCAGTGTATGTTGATATACAGTACACTACGTACAGTAAGGGTATAATTCATCCTGTATCGCATTGCAAAATGCGAGGCAAAATGGTCAAGTCGCTGTACCAGTGTTACAAAGGTGTATAATAATAATAATTAATAATTCTCAGTTCTTATATAGCGCAACTTATAATAAAGTCTCACCGCACTGTACTTAACCCTGGTCATTGGTAACTTGTCACACCTACAGTACAGTACATACCAAAGTGTGCACAATTCAAACAATCTCTCCTGGGGCACCACAGTTCACCACAGCCACGTGTCCCCATTGGGACTTCCCATAGGGTGCAGCCACAAACAGGCGCACTCAACTATATTTACAAGTCACCTTGCAAGTCCCCATTTATACACCTGGGTGAAGAAAGGCAATGGAGATAAAATGCCCAAGGACACAACGCAATGATCTGGCCAGGGCTTGAACTTGTAATCCACTGCCTTAACCACTTGACCACAACGCCCCCAGCAGTTTTCTACACAGGGACTACAGGTATGCTACTACATACTCAGTGAAAGAAACAACTTTAGAGCATTTGAGAAAATGCTACACACAAATTTATTAACACAATTAAATACCATGTTCATACACAAGTGACACAAAATGAAAAACAAATTCCGATGGCTTAGTTTATAGATCTAGCATATATGTGTGTCATGATAAATTAAAATAGCATGTTGGATACAGTTGTTGCTGTGGTTATTATCAAGCAAATGACACACTATATTGTATTCTTACACCTTAAGTACATCTTAGCATTTCTCTGCTTACTGGGGGGTATGCATACTTTACTGTACATATCTGTGGCCAGAGAAACTTTTAACAATTCATAGCAAATCGTTATTGTGCAAGCTGTCAATTTCCGTTGAGTGTGATCAATCATAGGGATTAGTGATATCATAAAATTATAGATACAAAGTTCTACAGAAGAAGGCGGACCACAAAAAGAGAATAAATAATTATCCTCAAAATGTAAACTGTCTGTTACATTTGGTAAGAAATTTCATAGACAGTTTTTATTATGTAAAGTATGTTGTACTGTACTTTCTCAGTTTTCCATGGTTGGTTTTTTACTGTTTGTACATGATGTTTTGATGACAGTTTTTTAGTCTTTGTGACTGGAGAGAACATACTGTATTAACTTAGAAAGAAGAGCCCCACAATGGAATAACAGTACAGTAACAATACAGTATAGTCAAGTGGGGTAAAAAAAAACAATTTACCTAAAGTTTGCTCTAAAAATTGATGAGTAAGAGGTATTGTTTTGGTTCCAATGTTCAAGTGTGTGGAGTGGGATTCTCTTAAAGAGAATCTAACAAAAATAACTTTTTTGTAAATGGAAAGTGTCGTTTTTTGCGAAAAATGTTGTTTTTTTTTACCCCCAAAATTTGCTTAATTCGGGGTAAAAAAAAACAATGCCGGGGTAAAAAAAAAACAATGCTAGAAAACAGTTATTTTCTTCATGAATGTATCTTAAAATCATGTTTGCATATAATTACATCTAAGTATGAGCTACTACCTTTACATGAAAAAGGAAAAAATGTTGTGAAATTGTCTTAATTCGTAATTATGTATGGCTCGTGTCATATGATGCTACACAAATGTGGTGTAATATAGTAGAAACATTAGAGTTGAGCCAATTTCAGTTACTTCTGCCCAATTATTTAACATTTTTGACACATGACAGACATGAAAACTATTTGCCTAACCTTTAACATCAACATTATGGAAAAATGTATTCATTCGGGCAAAATAGGGAGTACATTGTAGCCGGAAAGTACTTGTTTTTTTTTTACCCCATTCGCATCATTTTTTGGGGGTAAAAAAAACAAGGCCCCCCCATGAAGCGTGAATGAAGTTGGAGTAATTCTACCATGGGGGAGTGTAATATCACTAACTGCTATGCTGTAACTGCTGGAATAATCTCCACATCATATAAGCTGGGTATGCAGGAGAAAGTTTCGGATATGTTGTACAAACTTCAAATTTTGCTAGTTTAGCATTCGCTTGATTTGATGAAGCGGTGATTGGCAGCGAAGTGACATAGAGTTCCAGAAATTATATAATAATAAACTAGACATAAAGGACTATCACCCAAAATAAATTGGAACTTTGGCTAATATTCCCCTTCTATAAAAAGGGGTTGTTTTTTTTTACCCGAACTACCCCCTTGTTTTTTTTTACCCCAACTGACTATACTGTAAGTGTTTGTCTTAAATTGTAATTAATCAGGCCTCAAGATTCAAGTTATTTACCTGAACAGTACTGGCTACTGTTAATGCCAACTGTGGGTATTCTCTCTTAGCCAGTTCTGTGGAATTTACCGTAATTAACATCACGTTTCACAGAAAACCATGCATTATCATCGCAAAAAGTGGTCAGTGATGATGTCGTAAGTAAGGAGGAAGAGGAGGAGGAAGAAGCATATGAAGATGAAGAGGATGATGAGGAAGATGATGAGGAAGATGATGATGAGGATGATGAAGAGGATGATGATGATGAAGATGAAGCAATGCCACACAGCAGCGGTCATGAAGAGGTATATATAAACTGTAGAGACCTGTAATACCACATTCCAAATATGTATATTGCAGAAAAGTCCTGATCATGCAAGTTGCCCATACATCTCAAACTGACTTACTGCATTTTTGTTTGTATTCTGAGACAATTAGAATTCCCCATGTTATGCACAGTTACTGTAGCATAGATACATTTCTCAAAAGCAGAATGGTGCACACTTTTAAGGCTTGTACATGGGTCATTCCATGTCAAATCAACAGATTTTGGATAAGTTTGTAGTTCAATTTCTCCAAAAATCATCACCTTCTTGCATGATTAGAGCACCAAGATAGGACCTTACAAAGTCACTTGGCCAGCACGTTACAAACTCTCAAACGGTCATTCATTGGACAGTTTTGAAGCAGTGTGACTTATGCTTTCTTCATGGTGTTATAATCATGCAAGGAGGGTGGTAAAAATGTTTGAGATGGTCTAGCAATAGCCATCTGTGGTTGACATGGAATGACCGATGAGTCGTGCTGAGTTGAACATTGTAATCCCCTTGAAGTAATGAGAAAGGTCACAAATGCAGGATGGTAGCAGTTAATACATTGTGTATGGTACTCTGCAATATATAAGTCTGGTATTAGTTATATATGTTACAATCACCCTGGCAGAAATCATAATCATTGGATCATAACAACCTGTAGCAAAAGTACCTGGAATCAAGAGTACTTATCTACATACTGTATGTTATGAAAGGACACTAGCCTGATATTTGGTTGATGTCCATATTAGTAATTAATTCAATGTGTTCAAACCTGCAATGCCCTGTCTGCCATTTAATTATGTTCATGTGCATAGTGTTTTTGCATAGGAGGATGGTGTGGGGGAGGGGACATGTGGGGTGGGGGGACATGTGGGGGAATATGTGGGGGCGACATGTGGGGTGAGGGAGAGAGGCAAGAGGAGTGCTCTTGAGTACATTGCTAAACACAACCAGTTGCTTTCAGCTGTCAGGTACTTTGTTCATTGCAGCCTGGCAGTGACAGCGGCACCACAGCCTGTGTGGCCATTGTCAAAGGAAATGAAGTCATAGTGGCCAACATTGGTGATTCACGGTGTGTACTATCCAGGGACGGTGAGGCTGTGGACCTATCGGTGGATCATAAACCCGAAGATGAGGAAGAACTGCAGAGAATAGAGGAAGCTGGAGGGAAAGTAACTCAAGATGGAAGGGTCAACGGAGGCCTCAATCTCTCTAGAGCCTTTGGTAAGTTATCAGTACTTTTATCAAGACTACCCATTGAGGCTTTATTAGTACTACCCATTGCCCTGTTATGGGTCTGTATCAGTACTATCTAGGCTTTATCAGTACTATCCAGGCTTTATCAGTACTATCCAGACTTTATCAGTACTATCTAGGCTTTATCAGTACTATCTAGGCTTAATCAGTACTATCTAGGCTTTATCGGTACTATCTAGGCTTAATCAGTACTATCAAGGCTTTATCAGTACTATCTAGGCTTTATCAGTACTATCTAGGCTTTATCAGTACTATCTAGGCTTAATCAGTACTATCTAGGCTTTATCAGTACTATCTAGGCATTGTCAGTACTACCTAGGCTTTATTAGTACTACCCATTGCCCTGTTATGAGTCTTTATCAGTACTAACCAGGCTTTATTAGTACTACCCATTGCCCTATTATGAGGCTTTATCAGTACTACCCATTGCCCGTAAGTTATGTAATTCATGTTTATTCACAGATCTCATTAGCATATAAGTCACATAGTTGTACACCTTGCAAACAGTTGGTTATGGTTAATAGATTTAGTCTACCAGTAGACGCACATGAAGCCGGACTCCTTAATTCCTCAGGAGCATCTAGGTATGTGGCTTCATTTAATCGCCAACATAGTAAGAGTTACATTGGTAGTCGACAGGATGCAGACCGCTTTACATCTTAACAGGTCACAGGATTAGAATTTCAAAATGTTAGCCACTTGATAACATGAGGCAAGTGCCTGAGTGCTTAAAATATCTATTGGCTAAAATCAAGTTATGTGCATTTTCCTGAAATACATCAAACATCAGACACTGCAGGCTTATAATGGAAGCAGCCCAATAATATTTCCGGGTAATAAGCGGTTCAACTAAAGGGCTTAGGCTAATATTACATATAAAGAAGTCATGGTTGGTTTGGACTGATGTATTTTACCACACTTATCATGTGTTTATGTTCTTAAAGCAGCATTTTGAGTTGGGTCGCTTTTTTCCACCTTTTTAAAATGTGGATCGATTTTTTTACATGTATCAATCATAAAACAGCAAACTAAGATACCATTCAAGTTTCACCCTGCCAAGAGCGTTAATTAGCGAGTAATTAACGATTTATATCGATAACGAGTAAAAGTGTCCTCGACAAAGTTTTCATATCTCCAAATCCACTAGTTTGAATTCCACCTATCAGTGAATAGTATGTTTATTCATGAGCATTTTGCGTTTAGTCGCCGTTTTCTACTTTTTTTGACATGTCCATCGAGTTTTTTACATACATCAAATCACAAAACAGCAACTTAAGATATTAGCCAAGGTTTTCCCTGCCAAAAACTTTAATTGGCGAGTATTCCACATACAAAATTAAATCACATTCAGTTCCCAAACCCACTAGTTTGAATTCAACCAATCAGAGATGCAGGTTTAGTTATGAGCCGTTGCTAAAAATAGATTCAAGACTTTGCGTTGGGAGTTGTTATGCAACTCCCTGGTACAACTGCCATATAGACTGTACACAAATCAAGCGTGGTGTAAATATTACTTATCTGTCAATGACGTTCGTAGTGTTTAAATATTCATATTATGGGCGAGGTTTATTGGGTTCCCAACGGAAAATATCTTGGAGAACAACAAAGTGTGAAAGTTGCAATTTTTTCGACTTTTATGCCACCATTTGAAGTAAAATATAAATAGATAAGCTAGTTATGTATGTCGTTATGGCATAGTGGAGTCAGTGAGGTTGAGAAATATCATAGTCGAGGACGCAAAATGCTGCTTTAATATATTGACTTTCAGCAAAAGTGCAAGTGCCCTTTTTTTACTTGCAAATTGTAATTCACTGGCATTTATCCAACAAGTAAGACTGAGTCATGTCATCAATGTAATTATACTTTGTAGAAATGAGCAAGAACTCATTACTGTAAACTGTGTGTACAGACAATTATATTCACAAATTGAGAAACAAGTTTAAGATAGACAGGGATTGATAATCAGTAGTATACAGTATATAAGCTGCTACAATATTCACTTCATACCAACCCACTCATATTTTGCAAAGATAAACATTTATGCTGTTTCCTAGGTAACAAATTGCACCAAGAGGAGTTATATATAGATCTGACATTGTGCTACAGTTGTTGTAGTTTTTGTCTTGGAATTGATATCATGGTTATAATGTTAGATAAATAAAGCAGCAAACTACATACATGTATACAGTACAGTATGTTGGGCGAGCATTTTACAGCCATGTACTGTACTGAGTACAGTTGCAGGCTACCTTAGAGGTCTATGCTGTTTTTTTGCTCTAGTGTTTTGTTTGTGTGAAACAAGCTGAAATGTTTGTAGTCATATTGTAAAGCAGTTATTGAAAGTTATTTTTTATGTTTCAGGTACATGTATCATATATGTACATACATGAACACATGTATACATTAATCTCAAGTTACAACATGCGGGTACAGTAACTTTGTAAGCTCATTTGTTCAAATTTCAAAATCACGACAATTTTTTTTTTTTAAAACATTTCTGGGACATATATATATATATTTGTCTTCTTTGGGAGGGGGAAGGTCATAATTTCTTTCCTGTTGTTATTGGCTCCATGATTGGACAACCAAACACAAAGATACAAAATAATTAGTGAATGTGCTTAATTCTGCCCTGCGGTTTTTGACCAGGTCCTTTGTTTAATAGAACGTAATCAGTGACTTTTTTGGTATTTTTGGGATGTTTTTTTTTAAATATTTCTGGGACATACATATTTTTGGAGGGGGGGTCATAATTTCTCCTGTTGTTATTGACCCCATGAGTGGACAACCAAGCACAAACATGCAAAATAATTAGTGAATGTGCGTAAGTCCACCCTGTGGTTATGTCCTTTGTTAACACGTCACCAGTGACTTCAACCGGGCGAAACACTGCTCATCTCGAACCTGACCGGACTTCACTCAGCCTGAATCCAAAGTCGTAAGGTTAACTTGTGGAAGCTCAGCATGTAGTATTTACTTTGCTCCTCGCTTACCTGTCTCCTCACAACCTTAGCACCTCGTTCTACAGTGCCTATAAAGTCCTAGTAAAATAATAACAGCAATAATAACAAGTTTAACTTGTGGAATTTCAACATGTAGTATTCCATGATTGGTCAGCTGTGTGTGCAGCAGTTTAGGACTCAAAACTGCCCCCTCTTAAATTCTCAATGCATGTGTCCAATCACCAGGAAGTAATTTTGCATGTGACCTTAGAAATAGACATGTATCTGTCTTTAATGCAAAACAGTTGTTTTGTGCACTCATCATTGTGTCTTGATAACTATTTTAAACTACAATGTCCTAGTTGATCTGGGCCGGGATTCACTTCAAATGGCAGTGTCTGTGACCGACTTTATATAAATACAGTATGCATGTGTCAATTTGAGAGATATGTACAGTAGAGTGTGTTCTTACAGTTAGTGTTTTTTTCGAGGTTCGTATTCAGGAGGTTCTGTGACCGTTTCCTGTGGGTTTTGATTTTGCCAGGTGATCACTGCTACAAGACAAATGAAGATTTGCCACCAGAAAAACAGATGATTTGTGCCTTCCCAGATTTACAGAGAACAACTTTGACTGCTAAAGATGAATTCATGGTAATTGCCTGTGATGGAATATGGTAATTATATACTTTTCTGTGTTTTACTATCTTTCTTTTTCTCTCTTTATTTTCTTCTATAGATATTTCTTTTCAAATGAAAGCATTTGTGAAGTTTTGTATGTGACAGTTAATTCATCCATGAAGTTATGATATTGTTGCATAGTAGGCCTATGTCTGTGAGGTGATCAATGGTGTGGGTGAGAGATCATATGATAATCACCACTGTACAGTAGTAGTGTCTGCCAGGTGTAATTTTCTCCATTGTATAGCACATGCATACTGAAACATGGCATTCGTGCTTCGGTGAACGTGAATTTGAAGTAATTAATATCTGCATAGTACGGTGTAGAAGCTTGCATGGTGATAATAAAATCCATGCAAGGCATGAAAGAATCCTCACTGAAGGGCAGACATAGAGATTTTAATAACATATTAATTATTGGGATAGATATATTTATGGTTCAGACTCCTATTTTGAGAAGTAAACATTGTGGGTGTGGACGGAAGACCAGATAATTATCAAACAACATTTTGCTGTATAATCTAAAGAATCTGAGGGGGCTAACATCTGTCGTCAAACCTACGCCTACTTCGTTGCTTTCCTGATAAAAACAGAAATATAAATTCCTTCTACCATCCTGTGTGTTCCGTTTCCACTTTTGTTCAATGACTTTTCATTGCAATGCCCCAGATACGCATTATTTTACAAGATATGAGGGCTTTTTTCATCCAAGTTATATGCAAAGCTTAATGGTCGGGAAGAATAATTTTTCACTTAGAAAAAGTACTGTACAGTTGTTTTTTTTTTCCCCCAAATCATACATCCAATCTAGTACTGTTCATATTCAGTATAGCAGATTACTGTATGTGATTACTGTATTCAAACATGAAAAAACAATGTTAGTTTTCATGACATTAAAGGACTCGATGCTCTCATTGCATGCTTGTTTCCAACAGCAGACTTCATTAGTAAACATTTCACTTGTTTCAGTATTTTCCAAATTTTAATTGAGTACAACATCTATTGTTCAATTGTTAATTAATCCTGTGAGAGATAGTTTGACCTTCACCTCACCTTCATCACTCAGTCTGAGTTTGGACTATACAGTGGGTGAATCTTCAGCACTGCAGACATGTGCTGATGTATGTTACACTGTCTTAATCTATATGATGTTCCTTCATCCTACATTAGGAACGCCATGACTAGTCAAGAAGTCATAGACTTTGTTAAAGAGAGACTCGATGAAGGTGGCAAAGATAACTTGTCGGGTATATGTGAAGAGGTAAGTCCTTAATCCCCCCCTCCCCCCTCTTTTTGTGGGGGAAGAATTGAACTGGACCGAATAAACAAAAATGTATGGATTTTACAGACAGAGTTGGTATTGATCAATTTACTTCGCTCCTCGCTTACCTGTCTCCTCACAACCTTAGCACCTCGTTCTACAGTACCGCTTTTAAGTAAATTGGAAAACCGCGCTCTTAATCGCGCTCTGTGCGTTTAAACCGCGCTCTATCTTTTGTTAAAACCCGCATTGAAATGCAGTTAATTGCGGGGAACTGTTTATCAGAGCGCAGATTCCGTCGGAAGGCTTCCCTAATTCTATTCACGCCAGCTAAAAGTGTGAAGTTCATTGTTACCGTCAGACGGTCAATGGCTGTAATCCTACTTAATTCCTTCCAATCCGGTAACAAAAGAATATCGATCGTCGCCGGTAGAAAGAAGACCGAGGGTTTATACTCGGTCAAGGGAAGGGATAGTGTATAAGCACGTATCTTATACTGTTTAAATTCAACGTACAATACAAATGTTCAAGTGGAAGCAAAACAGTTGGTTTGATGAGTGAAACGTTAGCAAACAGAATTCCCGCGATTGCTGCGAACAATAAAAATTGCCGTTTAATATTCAAACAGTTCTCAACGTCAGTTCGGAAATAACAATATTCCTGAAAATTATTCAGGAATCATGATTTTTCCTAACACAGATTAAGTGAGAAAGCCGAATTGATCATTTCTCGAGGCTAGAACAGTACAGTATAATGTTCTTGCAAGTAATACGGGCTATTCGCGCACATGTTACATTACGGAACTGAGTTGGTACTCATTTGTATACTGCACTGAGACATTGCACGTTGTCACTGCCCTTGGAATTCTCAAAGTATACAGCTTCTCGGGCACTGTTCAAAACAACACTGCAAACGTTTTTGCACGTTCTCATTTAGTATGCATGGGCCGATCCTACCTCTAAGCCTACATCGAAAGTTACGCCGTATACACCTCGCAAGAAAACCACGATAACCTTAAATGAAAAAACAATATTTTGCACTTAAAGATCTGACTTCCCTCAAAATGCAATGATAGGGTCTACCCCCAGTACTTCTTGATACATTGAGTTTCCAATTACTAGTCAAAAATATTTTCTGCAAAAAAGTACGATATTTTTCACAAAAGTTGATGATTAGATAAGTGCTTCCTCACAATCAACGAGCCGCCCCGAATTCGCTCCGCTTACGTAAAACTTCTATATATATTGCACGTGGAAAACCCGAGTTTTTACACACAGAATTCCCATTGACATTGGTCACGGAACATAAGTAGGTCATCGACATTCGAACTTGGCAACTTGCCCAAGTTCATTGCACCATGGGAACGACACAAATTGTACATGATTGTACATTTTCTGAAAAACGTACGATATTTTTCACAAAAATTGATGATTAGATAAGTGCTTCCTCACAATCAATGAGCCGCCCCGAATTCGTTCCGCTTACGTAAAACTTCTATATATATTGCACGTGGAAAACCCGAGATTTTACACACAGAATTCCCATTGACATTGGTCACGGAACATAAGTAGGTCATCGACATTCGAACTTGGCAACTTGCCCAAGTTCATTGCACCATGGGAACGACACAACAAATTGTACATGATTGTACATTTTCCCGCCAGCTGGACGCCAAGTTATAACTTTTGGTGTAATATGCAAAGTATGAATGGTAGTGTACTGCGCGGTTAAAACTTAAACTATTGCGACACACACAAATTCTGTGTGTTGTAGAAGTAACTTTTGTATCAAATGTAAAGTACTGTATGGTAGGCCTACTATAATTTATAAAAGACGGTTTTCCTCAGGGGATAGGGAAAAGGGGTGTTTCGGTGAACTCGATCTCTTTGTATAATAATTGGATACTTAAAATGACCATGTACATGCAGTTTCTATTTCTCTTTAGTAAGCTCTAATCATCATTTTTATCCTTTGCGGATCTTTATTGGAATAAATTCGAAATGTATTACTTGACGCCAGTATTTAACGGTAAGCATTTCTTAAATTGTTGACAGAGCTTCAAAATCCATTTTCAAACAAGTCTGTTAATTTTCATGAAGGTTTTATAAAAAATCGACATACAGCTAGGGAACGAAAGCTGTTCTCTAGTATCCAAATAAAATACATGTTTCTCGTACTGAGATCTGAAAAAAACGGGCGGCCATTTTTCTTCATTTCATGCGCTGCTACTAGTTTGGAATATGTTCCAACCTTTACAAAATAATTTTTACGGATAGTTTAGATTTCTTGTAATCCGAAAAGAAACTCGGGAATCAGGAAAAAAGAAGGCCCATCAATTGCGCGGACGAGAAACATGTTTTGAATTTAACCGGCCCTGCTTCAAATTTGTTGGGTGGAAATTCTTTTTTCTTTTCATTCTGCTAGAACCAATGGTAATTTATATAAAAAATTCACACAAGAAACGCTTAGTAACACTTTATTATTTCTTCAAAATGTTGCCAACTATTTAAAGTAAACTTATCCTCCGTCATAACAGAAATAAGACCTGAAGTTGTGCTGTCGTCTCTTTCTGAACAGGGAGATCCATGTGGTCTTGCCAGATATTTAATGCGTAAAATATTTACACCATATGAGGTTTTAAATTGTAATGTTAATGGGATTAAGAAAAATGCACTTGATAAGGATAGGGTATTTGCAATTAGGAAATGTATTATGGAGCAGTTTCATGTACCACTTCACATTCAGAAAAGAGCTTGGGGACAGTGCGTTAAAAAGATGGACACAGCCAACAGAAATGCTAAGAGATACTTAGCAATGGCAGTCAAATCTTGAAGTACAGTATTTTTTGGTATATTCCATTTTCCTCTATTTTTTGTCATCATATATTTAAGTTATTCTTGATGTGAAACCTTTGAAGACTGTAGTAAAAAAGAACTACATGTTTATTTTGATCCCTTGCATGGTAATTTTAATATTTTACTTATTGTATTTTTCAATGTTGTTGCCTTTGTAAGTGCAATGTTTCCTAGTCTAATAGACAGTGTGTTGCTTTTAGTTTGCTTTTCTAAGCGTGACACTGTTGTACTGTTTTCTTTTATAGTATTAATTAATTTGCTTTGTGAGTGCAAAGCTTCCTAGCCTAATGTGTGCCTAACTTTTCTTTTAGCATTTTTAAAAGATTTACAGAAAATACAGACTGTTTGTTTCTTTTTAGCTTGCATTTCTAAGCTTTAACACTGTTGCATCATTATTCTCATTTTATAATAATTTGCTTTTTTTTAAAACAAGCATTTGTGCTTAGAATTCTTTTTCATTTTGGTTTCCAGGATATAACTACAATTATTCTCTTTTCAGCTCCTTTCAGTTAGTGACAACCTTCGTATTCGTAAGCCTATGAACAGAACTCTATAAAAAATAAAATAAAATCAGTGCAACGTTTCCTGGCCTAATGTGCCTAAAGTTCACACAAAACGTGGGACCTAATGTTACTACTAAAAATGATATGTTACCCCGAAAGGATAAGGCACGAAGTTTCCTTCTTGCTTTTTATGGTAACCATAACATATCGGGGAATAAAATAAAAACGTATAAAAAAAGGTTTTGCCCTTCAACACGAAACTATTCTCGTTTAAAACTTTCAGTCGAAGTCGTGAACTTCGTACTCGTACACTGGCCTAATGTGCCTAAACTCAACACAAAACGCGAGGCCTAATGTTACTACAAAAAATGGTCCGTTAATGCTACGGCCAAAGGATAAGACACGAAGTTTCCTTCTTGCTTTTTATTACTTCTGGTTACCAGAACATATCGGGGAATAAAATAAGGTTTTTAAAAAGGTTTTGCCCTTCAACACGAAACTATTCTCGATTAAAACTTTCTTTCCGTCAAAGTTGGTAAACTTCGTTTAAAATTGTGATGTTTATAACAGGTGTTGGTTACAAGCGATAGGTTTACACTACCTCCACGCTATGAATAGCGTTGTATCGATCGGTTCACTCCCATTGTGTCGGTGGTGAATAGCGAGCGAGGGGAATTCGCGTTCCTTTGTTTGGAACGCGGGGAAATCGCGTTCCTTTATTTGGAGCGCGGTTAAGTACAGTTAAGCTGCGTTTTGCGCTGAATCGCGCTAATCTCTTCCAATTTACTTAAAAGCGGTACTGTACCTATAAAGTCCTGGTAAAATAATATCACTGTGCGCCTTTTATGACCGGACCCCCTCCGGTCACTGCCCTTCCTTCTCATGAGACCACTACTTCTCATGAGACCACTCCTTTTCACCGACAGCACCATCATGCCTCTCCACACTTAGAGACAAATTGAGAGCTGTAATGATTGGAACATGTTTTTTACTGCAATGGATGATATTTTTACAGACAGAAATTGCCATGGGTCACGTCTACACTCCAGAATTCATTTTAACACTGTACTTAAGGAACATTTGAGATGCTTACCTGTAGTTTAATGTCACAGACATCATGGTCATCGTCATCCTCTACAAATCACTTGTATAAGTCTTCATCTGATGTGTTTTATTATTAATTAATGTGAACATTTGTGCCCCGTTTATTTCAGTTGTTTGACATCTGCTTAGCGCCAGACACCCAGGGAGATGGAACAGGCTGTGATAACATGACATGCATCATCGTAGTATTCAGTCACGACCAACTTGATCCGAGGGGAAAGAGGAAGGCCGAGACAGAGGAAGCAGCCGGAGTCCCCGAGAGCAAAAGACCAAAGCTTTAAAATATAACAGACTTTGGAAAATTGGCAATTGTCCAAGATTTGGTATACAACAGCTAGTAATCTCCCACCTTTTCTCTTTGTTGAATTATGAGAAAGGTATTCAATTGTAATCTACACATTTATCCTGTAGAAAGAGTGCTGCATTGTAAGAAAAGAGAGTGGGAAAAATGTGCTGGCTCTCAGACAACTTTGATATGGAAGATTGTAGATTGTCAATGGCAAAAGATGGCTACTAGCAGGGTGTTTTTGGAGCATTCCTGCCTTTTTCTCGTTTGTTGTATATAAGTCCATTTCCAAATATGAAAATAATTGAAATATTCTACAACCAGTCATGGAGATTCTAGGGTAGGTTTTTGATATGCGAGTGAAATGCCTCTTAATGCAGACTCAGGAAAATTTCCAAAATCGCGATTTGTGCCGGCCAAAAACGGAAAAAGAACAAGAAAATGTCCTCGATGGAAGGCCTTCATAACATTTCCATCCTCATCCTCATAATACAATCTGCACTATGAAAGTCCATTTTATAGAAATTTGTGTGGAAATGCCTATCAATGCACTATTTTTGTATAATAAATGAAAGGGGTTCCTAAGAGGAAATACCCTTCAGGTTTCAACTATAACCTACAAGGAGAGGGTTTGCGGGAGGGTGTGGAAGATTGGTAGTGTTGGCACAGATGTCAGATTTTCTTTTTCACAACAATTGGTCGAAGAGGGTTGAAGTAGAAATAGAAGAATTACAAGATGGTTTGTTCACTTATCATTACTTATTCCAGCAAATTACAGCAGCTTTTTGAACTTTCTCTTTCGTCCACCATTTTGCCAAACCTATCAACAAAGATTCCCAAGTGAGCAGTTGATCGAGGTAGTGCGCCGTCCTTGATGTTGTCACAAATTAAAAGAAAAAGTCATCTGTTGAAGGAAAGTGCTGCTCAAACTTTTGACATGGTCGTCTGGCCATCCGAAATCACCACATTTTCTTTTCTGAAAGCCAAAGTCAGCTTTGGGGGTCATCTGGTGAACTAGTAGTTGTTTAGATCAAATTCAGATTGCAATGTAACTAAATATGTAAAATTATGAATTTGCACGACACTCCTCCAATACTTGTGATCCGGTAATAAAAACGAAAATAGTGGTAGTTCTCAGATCCACCAGAAATAATCCAAATGGTTTGTTACTATTTATACTTGAGGTAGTTAGGCTGGCTTATTTATACTTGAGATTGTTTTGTCATTTGCCATGGGAGAACCATGAGTTTTTTTGTGGCAGAAAGAGTGCCCGGCAACCAAATGGTGAAAGACTAGTTTTATTTGCCCCAGAATTTTTGGAGAATATCCAAAAATTTGGATGAGGTGCAAGATATCATCTTACTAAATTTGTTGCAAGACTGCTAATGCTGCCCGCTCAAATCTCCTGTGCACCTACAAATGAAAAGAAAATTGATCTCTTGAAGGACCCCGGAACTCTTTTGGCTATCTGCCACCCTCACCCTCCCCCCTGGGCCCACTCTAAGGGAGCTTCTAACACCACTGTGGGAGGTATCCCCTTGCGACACACCAGGCAACAGTCGGTGTAGACAGCTTGCCAATTACCAGCAAAGTCATGTTTGGGATATCTGAATGAGAAACATTTAAGTAAGCCCTCAAATTAGTTCTAATTCTCTTTTATGGAACGATAGATCAAAGTAGGAAAGTGAACCATTTTCTTAAAAAGGATGTTTCTATCTATAGCAGTGTTGTTACTAAATGATAGAAATCTGTAAATTGTTCTTGTGAAGATGGATTGCTATTACATTGGATGTGAAGGAGCATTCCTCTTCCACTCTTGTTTGATGGAAGAAGTACAGAGAGTGTATGAGGTCCTTTCAATTACAACTTTTTTTAAGATAACGGAGCTTTTTGTTATCGGTGCTCTGTTCATACGATTGATACATAGTTTGTACCTACTTTATGCTAGCACTGTACGACATGCACTGTGGTCTTAGGTCCTTCTTTCTCTTCATCCACATGTCTGTGAACTTAACTAATTATCGATATAAAATGACCGACATCACTCCACGTTCAAAATTTCTTGATGTCAGTTCCCGCTGTGTTTGCCTTCTAGTGGATATTGATGGAATAGAAGGTACAAGCAACAAATGATCCACATCCCTGACCACCAAATGAAACAAGGTTATGTTCATCTCTGCGAACCATATATGCATTATCGTGGTTGTTTGTGCAAATGACTTCTCTTTTGGATACACCTTTACTCTTAAGCCTTACTGTGATATTAAGGTAGTCAAAGCAGAATTTTCTTAACCCAGATGTGCTTAGACATGGCCTGTAGTCGTTAAGTTTCATTTTGTTAAACTGTCATGTATTTAACACTAAAAAATGTGGCTGAAGTTATTCTTCAAAGAAGTTAACTGTCTCCCACAATCTCTTATGCTACACAGACATTGACACAAATGGTCTGTTAATTGTTAACGTGCCACAACAGGAGCTGTACTATGATTTGGTCTGAAAGATTAAAAAGTATCTGTGAAAACTTAAATCCCTGGTCTGATACAGTGAAGTAGAAAGCAGCAACCTGGTACCTGTGCAACAATACAAATGGGGCCTCAAAGGAGATAAGACATTCACTCAAGTCGACAGACCATGATTGGGGCCTTGGTAGGAATTTGTTGATATTTTGGCATCTCTAGACACACAGGTACAGGATTTTGTTTGGATTTCCATTTTGGTGGATAGTGGGAGAGAACTGGAACTGTACTGAATAGTATTTTAGACATGAGAAAAAGAATAAAATCTTATTTCAAAACTTGTCATCAGCTGATTCTAGGTCACATATATGAGGTCCTTGACTGAGGGAACTTTGACAGCTAAACAAACATTCCAAATGTATCCGGTTTCAAGGATAAATAAGATTAAAATAGCCTTAGTAAACCGTTTGAAAAACGGTTGACCAGATGACATCACAGACTGCTGCGATCCACTGTGGTCCAAGCCAATCAAAATAGGTAACATTGAGTTAAGGACAAGATATTAGGACCAGGGTTTCAACTAGCCTTGTGAAGAATTTCTCTCTTCAATATAAGTTTCAGTGTTTCACATTCTTTGTCACTAGAAATTTCTTTAAAGAAACTCAGCCTTTCGGCTGTAAGCAGAGAAGGTTCAGATATTGCACTGGGGAGTTGAAGCGCTTGAACATAAACAACTAGCAATAACTCTCTTTAACCTATTTTGTACAGGGCTCCCTTGGAAGAAAGAAATGATAAAAAAAAATTTAGAAAAACGTAGACATGTTCTCAGGGCTTAGTTTACAAATTACCATGTCAATGTTGGGATTTTTACCAGCTTTGAAAAGATTCAGTGTGTAATATTTTTGCTCTTATCAGGGACTTACTACTGCATACCACAATTTTGTTGAGATTTCTTTACTTTTGTGGGTGCATCATATTGAACATGGTTAAGACTTTGATGAAACATTTTGGACGTAGATTTAATTGATTCTCAATCAAAAGAATATTAGAATAAAAATAATAAACAAGGTTTAAACAGACTGTTGTGCATTTTTTGTCATTATTCTTACCGTTTCTTGTGCTTAAAGCAGTTAAATAGCCAGGGATAGTTCTCTCAAATTAGAACTTTCTCATTTGTCCCGCTTCTCCCCCCCCCCCCACTCCATTGAAAACGTAACAACAAATGAGTACATTTGAGCAAAGAATTCTATCTAATAGGAATGTATTTACAAAGTCCTTTCTAAGTACATAACATGTAACATGCACATTGTACACCAGTCAGCCAGTTGAAAAGATATTTAACTTTGAGCACTTGCATTCTAAAGAAAATAATTTTAAGGTTTGGGGGGGGGGGGGTTAGGGGGGAGCAACAACATTCTCCTGAGCCTGACCAGGGTCTTGTTGTTTCAGCCAAAGCCACAGCAATATGTTGCAGTGAAGGCTGTGTTTGATCTGGGACATTACACTAAAACCATGGCTGTGATTTGCTTTGATTGCCCATGTTTGCTGTGACATATTTTGTTCAACTCACTAGTAGTTTTGATTTCGTTTAAATTACACATTTATATGTATGCATGTAATTTTTTAACTGCAATCTCATCACAGAGCTGTTCCATTTCAACCCTTGTCATAAAAATACTGGTTCTTCTGGAGCAAAGGACACATCTGCTATGCACACTTCGCAACAGCAACTTTTGTCAGCCATGTCAAGCGGAACTGATAAAATAAGTATGCACACTTGATAAGTGTGCTGCATACTTGAACATTATATACCATATAACCGAAATGGAAGTTGGCGAGGGAATTTAAAAATTGAATTAAAATAAAAGTATTTCATTCTGTATTTCAAAACATAACTGTGGAATAAAATTGCCTTTACTGGAAGCCTTGGCCTTTTGATACTATCATTAATATGCCCATTCTTAAAAGCTAAATTTTGAAATTACTTTAATACTCTTCTTTATACATAGCAATCTGAGCTTAATTTTACTGGTCAACAGTTTGAAATTGCTATACAATCTCTTCCCTGCACTTAAGGAGTTCCCTGAGCAGTCTTTTGATTATGAGCTATTTATTAAGTTTGACAGACTTTATCTTTGAAACATGCATATCAAAGACCACAACACCAGAACTTGCAGAGGAATTACCATTATAATATTGAAATTCCGTCTCTAGTTTATAATCCCATTACCCAAGTTAATAAAATACCTTACTAATATAGCACCTGTAGAATAAGAATAAACTATATCTAAAATATTTACTCAAGATCTTTTCAAGTTCCTTTTAAATGCCAATTGCCATGCTACCAACAGAATCATTTCTTGAGGTATCACAGACCAAAAGGAAAGCCAAAGCCTGTCTTCTTTTTCGTCCCCATCTTGCCCTTCGCCGTCAGCAATTGCTTAACTGCTGCTTTGGCTCTCGCTTCTTTTAGCTCAATTTCTGCTCTGCAAGAAGATAAAAGAAAGTAACATTGCAATGGTCTGTTGAGGGAAACGGACATTAAAGGGTGTAAAGACTCGCGCAAAATGATATATCTAATGCCGGTAATATGACCTAGTTTCGAATGAGGTGTAACAGAAGTGTTAGACACCACCATCGATCCCAGAAAGTACACACACAGCTTGCTACCGCCGGTAATTAGACACTAGTGTACAGTCAGTACATACTGTACAGCTGCGGTCAATACCCACAGCACAGTGTGCAAACAATACAATGATGGACATCTCAGGTCCAGCTAAAGATAACAAGGTATCACGTTCATTACTGTACTGTCTGCATTTTGTAGCGACAGGAACAAAACGTCACATGCAAGCAACGGAAAGATAACTTTTTCAGATGGCCGCACACGGTTTGGGGCGAGTCTTCAATGCCTTTCAGACAAAAACAGAGCAATCACAATGATGTGATGCTTCCCACTAAGGCTACCTAAGCTAAGAATGATTGTAACTTTTTAGCGCAAATTAATTTTTTTTATTGTCATCTTTAATGAGGGTAGTCCTGCTCAGTGCAGAATCACTACTTCACAGAGGAGCCCTCAAATGTTGTTTAAAATATTCTGACAAATATTGAGATTTATATTTAATCGCATCCCTTATATAGAAATCACTACAAAAAAGAAATTGTTAAAGACATATGTTTTATTGTGGATGTTAACTGCACAACTAGCAAGTCTAACAGGAAAATGGAAGTGTGAAATTGCACAGCTGAGGTGACAGATGTCTTGTATTCTACAATATAAAGAATAAATTTCATGAACCAACATAAAGAGAGACGAATACTACCAATTAATAGATGAAATGACAAGCAATGTAGCAGCAACAATTATAAAACTTGGAAAGATCTTTGAACAAGCTGAATGCTAATTCCTAATTTTATAGTCTGGTGGTAAACAATGTAACACTACTTATAATGAGAAAAATATTTCCACAAGTTTGTGATGTGAACCCCATTCTCAATTATCTTGTCCTACACTCAATATATGGTTGATTGAAATGTAACATTTTGCGATGGGCTAAACCTCTCGCTGATGTATCCTTGATATGTATACACATAGTGCAGCTGTCAATGTGATTGTTCTTGGTATGTGGAGCTGATCAAAATTCAACTCGTCCACTGTGGTAAAATGATATAAATAAATTATGAAAAATGTACATTTTCAGCACAAGCTGTTGCCATATATGCAATTTGCAAAATTATCTTTCACACAGACTGCTATGAGGATGTATAGTTTTGATTTGAAGATGCAAACATTGTTAAAGCAATCAGCTTCAGTCAGTATTCTTTAAACAAACCATGATTTCTGGGAGTACGAGAAGGGACAGATTAATCCTCCAAGAATGTGCTTTTATCAACTTTTTCACACTTTTAGCATGATAAAAGAAAAATATGGTGCTTGTTTGGTGATTTTGAGGTTGTAGAAATTTATTGTATACAACTTTGACACATGACAACCTTGAAGAGAAGAGATGCAGGCACGTAGCCAAGGGGGGAGCGGGGGGGGCGAAGGGGGCAACCGTCCCTCTTGAGCATTTGTTTTTTTTTGGTTTTTTTGGTATGTTTTTATGATATCACTAGTAATTTCAAGCTTAGATGCAACTTACAAGGCATAGGAAGTGCCATTTCCAGCGATCTGGGAGGCATTTTCAGACAAAATTTTCTTGTACGAGTAGCGCCAACCCATGGTGGCGCTACGTTTAGATAGTTTTCAATGCAGAATCTACGGCTCTGATAGTTTGCCTACAGGTTCGCCCCTCCCATGGCAAATTCCTGGCTACGCGCCTGAAGAGTAGAATGTTTCCCTTACTGTTGCAGGAACTCTGCACATTCTGTTTGACCATTGATCTCTGCCACCCGTTTGGGGGTATCTCCATAAATATCACACATATCGATTGGAGCCTCTAACTTCTGCAAGGCCCTTAGAGCCAGGATCTTGCCACCCTCTGCTGCAAAGTGTGCAGGGGTCCAACCAACATCTGTGACCACATCAAGTGTAGCACCATATTCCACTAACAGTCGGATGCTTTCTGAATGGCCTGGCAAAGAGAAAATTAGGAAGGAAGGAACAAAAAAATGAATCTCTTCCTTTTATGATAAATTGTACAAACATTCAAGCAAAAGAAAAATAATGAAGGCAAGCTTCACATATAGCATATATGGTAAATACTATCAGGTTAAAAGAGGTCAGGCGGCCGGGGGTTCGGAGCCGTTGAGACAATAAAGTTAGAGATAGACAATCTTACATTTAGAAACAATCATGTTTTGTCTTTTATGTTTGTCAGTGGAATGCTGTGTACTACCAGCATTTATGATCATTAATGAAAAATAATTACTGTTTTAATTCATATGCCTCTACTACTTGTAGCACCATAACTTTACTTTCTTGCATATCGGAATGTGTATACTGTATAGGTAACAGTTACCTAAAATGTCAATGCACATTTGTAGTGCACTAGAATTAAAGTGGGAGTCAGTACTGATTAGTAACTACTATACTTGTATCCTACAGTAGAATAGTTGCATGTACACATTTGCAGTGCACTAGAATTAGAGTAGGAGTCAGTACTGATTAGTAACTACTAATACTTGTATCCTAGAATCGTTGCATGTACACATTTGTAGTGCACTAGAATTAAAGTGGGAGTCAGTACTGATTATTAACTACTATACTTGTATCCTAGAATAGTTGCATGTACACATTTGCAGTGCACTAGAATTAAAGTGGGAGTCAGTACTGATTAGTAACTACTATACTTGTATCCTAGAATAGTTGCATGTACACATTTGTAGTGCACTAGAATTAAAGTGGGAGTCAGTACTGATTAGTAACTACTATACTTGTATCCTAGAATAGCTGCATGTACACATTTGTAGTGCACTAGAATTAGAGTGGGAGTCAGTACTGATTAGTAACTACTTGTATCCTAGAATAGTTGCATGTACACATTTGCAGTGCACTAGAATTAGAGTGGGAGTCAGCACTGATTAGTAACTACTATACTTGTATCCTAGAATAGTTGCATGTACACATTTGTAGTGCACTAGAATTAGAGTGGGAGTCAGTACTGATTAGTAACTACTATATACTTGTATCCTAGAATAGTTGCATGTACACATTTGCAGTGCACTAGAATTAGAGTGGGAGTCAGTACTGATTAGTAACTACTATACTTGTATCCTAGAATAGTTTCATGTACCTGTTCTTGCCATTGTGGGTTTTTACTCCAATATGGGCCATTCTGAAAATTTGTAGACGCTAGTGTATGTTTTAGAACTGGCAATTCTAGCCTAGCTTGTACAAACTTGTACGCACACCAAGGGAAGTTCTCATCCCACTCCTGCTACCATGTACTCCAGGCCTGAACATCACCAGGGATAAAGAGCTGAGGAAGGGGGGGAGGGGTAAGGTTGTGCAAGGGCAAATTGTAGACATGGTACAATTTTACCAATGCCGGTAGTTATTTACAGCACTGTAAAAACTTGACGCACTATACCTTTAATAGCAGCCCAATGTACTGGTGTCCTATTATGCCACTCGGGATCAGGACCATTGACATCGTACTTGCCAGTATCCAGCAATGTTTCAATCAAAGTGCTGTCTCCTGCAGCAGCTGCCTCGTGGACCTCAGTCATGTCTAATTGCGTAGATGGTGTTGCATGAGGTGTACATCTTTTGCTCATAGAAGGCAGCCGGCACTCACCACTAGAGTTTCACATGGTAGTACCTTACAGAATGAAGACAAGAGAAATATCAGTGTGGTCATATACATTCAGAGGTATCTATGGAGAAAACGTGTATAATACAGTGGCAAGCATTGAGAAAGAAGATGTACTAGCAAATTTCATTGTACTGTCAGCTTCTGTGAGTTTTTTTTTTTCTCATCCATTTTTTATCTTTAATCGCCAAGTAGATTACACGAATAAGGCTTTATCACCCATAATTTATCTGGTAGTTACTGAACCAATCAGGGTGAAGAATAAACAATTTTATCTCTACATGAGAGAAAGCATTAAAACTTTCAGTTTTAAGATGATCCTTATTCACATTACAGTTTGTTAGAATACCTTTACTCTTATTCCTTGGATGCCAGGTGAGTAGGGTTGTGCAAGATATTAAATTTAGCTTTAGTACATAACTGGTTTTCACTTCTCTTCTGTTAGAAACATACATGTACCAGATTAAATTTTTGGAAAAAGTTCTTGCTTCAATGGCTGATGAAGCATGAAGGTATTGGCTAGCTACTATTTTAGTCAAGGGACCTATTATGACACTGGGCATATAATGATGCACTTTCAGAAATTTCATGATTTTTTCATAGCAATGGAAAGTAAGCGAAACTCAGTACTGTAGTTGTGTTGGTAGCTAGCCTTATATACAAACAGACAACATAATACTATACAGTAGGCCTAGGCTAGGCCCAAATTTGAGACTTTAGTATAGCTATCAGGCTTGTGGTATAAGGATTTTTCATAATTATATCACCGTCAAGGCAAAACATGTTCAAAGTGGCGATTCTTACGACTATTCGTAAGAATAATTTCCGATTACGCATGCGCAGTTGCTATATTTATGACAGGAGTACTATTTTTACGACCAGGAGTAACAATAATTTCCGGTTAGGGTTAGTGTTAGGATTGGGGTTTAGGGTTAACGTTAGGGTTACCCCTACTACATGCGCAATTGCTTTATTTACTTTACTGCGCTTGAATTCGCCTTTGTCGTAAGAATAGTTTATAAATAATTGTTACGACTAGTCGTAAGAATAGCCACGGCCAAACATGTTAGTTCATGTATGGATGCAAGACTTAAATGCTAGTCTTGTAATTGTATTGTCACATTAGCGTGTCTAGTCTCCATGGAAACAGATATCGGATAGGCCTAGGCTAGGCCGAACACAGTACACTTCACTCCTAGGCCTAGTAGCCTAACTTATGTTCTGATAGGCCTGCGTTAGTGCCTAGACGAAATCACAAACCAACTATTTTAATACTCTGTTCTACTATACTGTAATTACAAGCTTAACGTTATATAAGACTGTTCGTCACAGTAAATATATTTCATGAAAATGAAGTCAATCGTAAAACAAAAATGCAATACCGTTTCAGTTGCAAACAAACTTTCAGGAATCGCCGAGATATTGACAGTGAAATTAGTGATTCGTGATCAAGGTATAGAACCAACCTGAAGCTATCACAGGATTCATCCCAGGATTCAGATTGGTGGTATAGATTGCACGATCGAGGTAGTAACAAACTAAACTGAGACCATATAGAATCAGGCCAGTTGAAATAACTACAGTTTCGTTCCTCTACCAGCCCTATCCCCCCCCCCCTCCCCCACGCTTATATTCCTCTCCGGTTTTTCTCTCGAAACCAACTGCAATGGAGAGAAATGGTGGGGAAAAATTAAGTAAGCTTTCAGTAATACTTTTTACGCTCATAACTAAAAGCATTGCGCAAACAAAAGGGAAATATATGTTCTTAATACGTACCAGCTGTGTCCTCTGAAGCCAGATTTGAACACCAAGACCCACATGATATGTTATAATCCACAGCGAAGTAAATGAGGCTGTTAAATATGTTCCACCCACCGTAGGATGGCAAAATTTCTGTATCGGGTAGGAGCTGTATGCTTCTTGATCCCCATCACTCTCTCAGTATTTTGAACCACACTGGACCAAGGGACGGAAGGAAAAGACCAAACCAGACTTTCTAAGATATACTTTTACCCAAGGGCGTAGGAACCAGGGGGCTGGGGGGCGCCAGCACCCCCCCCCCAGTGAAAAATGTGGAGGGGCGGAAGTATCATTCCGCCCCCCCCCCCCCCCGCTTCGCAAGTCAGAAAACCCCTTTTTCATTTCCAAATGAGAAAAAAAAATCAATTGGAGCACCAAATTGCATCTATAAGGCCAGGTGAAAATAAAAAATTAAGTTTAAAAAATGGAGTGGGTGTTGAAGTATGCTATATTGCACCAAATTGCATCTGAGGCTACCTGGAAATGGAAAAAATTCAAAAGGGGAGAGGGACACCCCCTCCCCTTAGACCCATAGACGTACGAGGCGGGGGCAGACTGCCCCCATAATTTCAAGAGGACAAGAAATTCTGGCAAAAGTCCTGAAAAATTCGGGCAGCCTAAGAGGAGTTTTTTTTTATATATATATATAAATATGCAGTAGCTTGCCCGGATCTTTTTCAAATTTTTGCCCGACAATTCCATGTTTACTTTATTTAGCATCAGGATGCCCGAATATTTCCGTGTAACACAACCGTAAGCGCAGCTCATCTGGGCTACCACGCTTTTTGCACGATCAACTTTTTTTTTCTAACTAGTCAACTGTACCTGGACATTTCCGACATGAGTGTATATAAGAAACATTTTCCCTTTTTCATGGATGGTAAGGGGGTGGGGAGGGGGGGGGGCTACAAGCCTAGAAGTATAGCCTACAAGTTTATCATATTCTTTGTTATATTTTATACTTTTTTTGTGAGACAAATTGCAGTCTCACCTGACACAGCGACATTATCCCGCCTACGTGTCGTTGAACAATGTATGTTTTTCTGGAGGTAGCTGAGTACTGTGTTAAAATAATAAATACGGTAACTAAAAAGGAGCTTACAAAATATACTGTCCTATTTTTCCCCTTCAAAGTGATGTTACCATTTTTCTTCTTCTAATTTACCAAATTTTTGGGGAAGTGTAAATTTTTAAAACGTGAGGTTATAAAATAAAGAATGTTTTGATGCAACTTGCAAGGCCTCAGAAGTGCCATTTCCTGCAATCTGAGAGGCATTTTTTGCCAAAAATTTTCTTGTACGCTACGCGCCAACTGATGGTGGCGCTCCGCTTAGATAGTGTCACGGGAACTTTCGGGCACAAAAATTTCTGCCCCCCAAACTGAAATGGTCCCATACGCCTATGCTAAGACCACTCCCCAGACCGGCCATCAGTCTTCAGCCTCCCCCCCCCCCACTCAAAAGTACCTTCCTACGCCACTGCTTTTACCGGTGTTGTCCCAGCAGTCCAAACCGAAAGAAACTTTCTCTTTACATATGTATGATGTTTAGGAAAGATCATTATAACTCTACTTCTTATAATTCAATATTAAATTCTTGTGATGAAGCAGACTTTTCAGTTCCTCAGAGTCATACAGAGTAGCCTATACTATTAGTCAAATATCTTTGACAGTATATATTTAATTGTGCCTTAAAAAGTTCGATAATAAAGCAAGAAGATACATACGATGCAAACAAAAGCCCCTGTGATAAAAGTCATAATACGATATTATAATGTGACAATATCTATTATAGCAGCTACCCTGCACAGAATGAAAGTTAATTAAATAACATAATTACAGTTCGTTACTTCATGTACACGTAGGCCCTATACCTATACCATACGTACAGTCGTTATAAGCAAAGATAAGGAAGCAATTAATACGCTGTAATGAAATATAGCTTACACCGTGAAAGGCATTTGAAAATAAACAGACTATGTTAATAAATTACAAGTTGATATACGTACCACGCCCTTGCCAAATGTTCATATGGCACGAAAGGAATGAGAATGTCGATCTGCTTTAATTTCGTACTAGTAGGAGACCTGATGTGACAGACTTTTGAGAAAACGTGAATTTTAAGTTTATACTGTTATTAGTTTTCCTTTTTCGAATGAACTTACTCTTAAGTGTTAGCAAAAGCGCTGAAAGCAAAGGTAAGTAGACGCCTCCATGCAGTGGGCCCATATCTATCAATGTGAGGGTGAAACTTCGTCCACTGTTTCTCTCAACCCAGCTTTTTACGCCACTGCCGATTGAAGTTTGCCCACTGACAATCGTTTCCTAAAGCCGCCCGGGTTGTTCAGGCCCCGGGAAATTTTGTGGAATAGGAGTACAAACATACAATATCTCGCCTCTTAATTCTTGTAACAATGGAAACCTGTACCGTGCGGTGTTTTAACGACAGACGAATCGAGATGCCGATGTCACTTTGAACATAACAATTTTAATTTGTATAGTTGTGAAACAAATGATGCTCGTGTAATTTTTTTTTCTTCAAAATTGCAATGACGATTTTTTTTAAATCTATTACATTACACTGTTAAACTTACACACCTTTCAATATCTCCTGTTAGCATTAAGAAAAACACCAACTCGATAACATGCATGCACTTACATATCGGTCTATATAAGTGTAGTGAAGGACGTACAATTCTCTATACTACCATATTCGTTTACTTTTAATTTGTTGAAAAATCTTCTTTACGAAAACAAGTACATCGTTCAGTATAAGAATGCCCTGCTGTCACACTACAACTACCTATACCAGACGACTAACGGTTAAATATGACAGATATTTATTGAGGGTTCATTAACTGAAAGATTTTACGCTCTTTTTGCGGAATTTGAATTGATTACTTTTGGCTTATAGTTAATGTGTTCGTAACCATGTAAAGTACAACACTGTATAATATTGAAAAAAACAAAACAATGAGAGCTGGCTCTTTGAATTTGTGTTATTTACTGCTTCCGCTAACCTTGTTTACATGTTTAAGGAGAGGACTAGAATATTCTTCGTTATGCCATTCATTCCAAAATCTGACAAAAAAAGGTCTTGATCTATAATTACAAAATATCAGGTTAATACATATACATTGAAGAACATCGATTGATAGAAACTAAACACGACCATCAAGTTCAATTTTTTTTTGTATAATGTAACATTTCAAAAAACAATTTATTTTGACAAGAACTAATCTAAGCAATCACTGTAATAATGGCTTGGTTAGCAACATAATCATTAACGGGAAAATATGGAGTGAAGAAATTGCAATTTGTGTAATTTTGACGAAATCTAAGTAACCACAAAACTTACTACAAATCTCAAGAAACCTTTGCTACATCACTATCAATACCTTAAATTTAGCGATACATCAACCATCCTAATCTCACTTTATCTCACATGGACCTAGAATATCTGTAGACCTGCCATGATATCTTAGCAGGGAAAGATTGGAGGGCTTTACAAAAAGAGAAAAGGGAATGTTTCAGCCCCCTCCCCCTTCACGCACTCGCCGTCTCTCTACTCATTAACTTGTCCGTCTACACTGGGGTGTCGCTTCTCCTTCTTAATCTACCTTTTGTTTCCTACTCCAGTTTGCTAACTATTTTTTTTACCCTCTTATATATTATCCAGTCTGTTATTTCCCTAACCTTTTTGTTAAACTACCTACGTCTATTCTATTCTTCCTTCAGTTTCCAGTCTACGTATCTATATATCTCTCTATTCTATACTTCTCTCAAGAGATTCCTTTCACATGTATACTCACGAAATTTATTTCAACTATTTTGCAATGCTTAAATAAGTCTTTATTTCATGGTGTGTGCTTACCACACAATCATGCAAAAGATGTCATTGAAATCGTGACTAAGTAGCCTAACAAAAATCACAGATAGAAATATATGACACTTATCATCAGTTTGCTGTGATCAAATCTATTTGGCCCCATGAACATTGGGTGCACTGGGTCAATAACCGGGCATGTTGCTGCACCATCGATAATTCCTTCTTATAAAGTGAGATATGGATGGACTGGTCAGTAACAGTTCATATACCGGCGTTTAACGTACGATCATCCTGGTACTTGCTAAGTGTAGAATATGCAATGCAATATGCAACTTTGATAGTAGAATAAAAGTTAGATTAAACATATAACAGATAAATATGAATAGAATGAAGTACCAATAATTCATCAATTTCACAAAATCGGAAATCCCGAATGCAAACTTTTAATAAACTCCTAGATGACAGTTCAGCTAGTAACAGGTTCCCGAAAAAGGGGTTTCCCGATGATACTGTAGTAATATAACCATTATATATTGACCTGCCTAACGCATATTCCGTTATAGAAGAACATACAGGCGCGTAGCCAGGAATTTGCCAAAGGAGGGGCGAAACTGTAGATTCGGCATTGCAAACTATCTAAGCGTAGCGCCACCATAATTGGCGCGAAGCGTGCAAGAAAATGTTGGCTGAAAATGCCTCCCAGATCGCTGGAAATGGCACTTCCCAGGACTTGTAAGTTGCATCTTAGCATTTTCTCTTTTGAAAATACTAGCGATATTATAAAAACATGAAAAATTTAAAAAAAAATGCTCGGGGGGGGGGGGCGGCTGCCCCTTCGCCCCCCCCCCCTTGGCTACGCGCCTGAGAACATACACATGTAGTTTAAGTTTAGCAAGCGGAAATGAGATCCATAATCAACAACATATAGTTTGAAATGGCATAGGCCTAAATATAATGCTCGCTTACTGATAACTGAGGTTAAAATCATATCTATAGAAATGTTTCCTTGTACATGGACACGCTTAGGTTGGTTTTATCTTCATTGTTGTCTGCGTTACGTCGCATTCACTTGTCAGTTGATTCTTGTCATAAAGGCAAATACCGTCGTCCGACTGGTCTCCGTATCGACCGTTGAGGTTCAAGGTAGTGCAATTATTAAACCACCATCCACTTTCATAGATATTTGCACAGCCGTCAGCGATATTGTTGTCATTATCTTGGTCATAGGTAAAGAAGTTCATACCTTGGTGGTACCTCATGTAATCGTATTCTATCAACCAAGAATAAAGAAATAATAAGTCACTTTGAAAATTAAGACAAGAAAAGAAAAGAACGACTGTTACTTATGCGATTACAAAACAAGTTGCAACTTATTAAAGAAACCAACAGTACAGACAGCAACCTCATGATTGGTATCATATTATTATCTTCTACGTTGCTCTAGTTACATCCGTGTTCAAAACAGTGATCAGATTGATTAAGCAACCATTTTATACCATAGGTCTTTCTTACATGAGTAGGATCATCACGTTATTTTGACTTTTAGGCAGTTAAAAATTGATGTGTTTACATACCAAAACTTCCTGAGTATTTCCCAAGTGATTCCAGTCTGTATTTGCTCTCCTCATTACCAATGCGGAAATTATCATAGTGTAGGCTCTCGTTGATAGTGATGGATATAACTATTTCAATCAGAAGCTGGTATTCCCTTTGATTAGAAATTACATGTACTTTGTCGTTTCCGAGCCAAAAGCTTCCCATTAGATCACCAAAGCCATTCTTGTAGCTATTCCAATCTCTGAAAAAGCCACTGGAATCATTAATTTGGCGCTGAAATATCTGCAAACGAAGAAGCAATATAGTAACAGAAATTAATTTAACAACATTAAATCGTACTTTCTTTGCCCACAAGAAAGAAGAACATTTTGTTTGTTGCAATACTGTTTCATCATTATTTGAAGCAAGGCATGAAATGATTACTTACTGTTAATTAATTGAATGAGTTTAAGTAATTTCTCACACTGAAATATTGCTTATTCACATGTATGGTTTGCTTGTTTATATTATTATTTTAGTTTTATGTATCGTCAACATGGGCTGTAAATGTTATTAAAAGCCTTGTTTTTTAGTGTTGGGGAGTTCGATAAGTTGGATTTCCGAATTGTCGGCTTGGAGGCAGGAGCCAATGGGAAGGGTAGTTACCCTCCATTTTGAGAATTGTTTGTTCCAATAAGGTGCCTAAATGAGAATTGGTGCAATATTTTTCAATTTGCAAAAATATTTATTATGAAGAAATTTCAATATGTCATTAGATCTGTCAGTAAGACTGCCAGATGCTAGTGTCAGATGTACAGTGCCGATAGAGGGCGTTTCTCTTTATTTTTGCTACGCATTGTTGAAGTGGTGGACTACTGGGTTGGGTAATTGTCTGGTACGTAGTAGTTGGTTGGCATGAGGCATGATTGCATAGTTTACAGTGATTTAATAGCATACATGACATATTGTTGACGCAGTACCTGCATGGATATTTTCCATATAACGGGACAACCATTTGTTTATGTAAGAACGATTCAAAATAAAACGCATATAAAGTATATAAAACATCCACTGTAACTTCTATCTAGAAGCATTGACAGAAACAAACGACAATAACTGATTTCAACAGCTGCTGCATTGAATGTTGTAAACTGTTTGCCCACGGTAACGGCAACAATGTAAATATGCAACGCAAGACCATTTGAATCAATTTATCCCTGGTCCACTACTTAATTGAATTGATAAAACTTTTGATTTTTGATCATATTGATTCAACCTAATTGAATTAATACATGACTCACCGTCCATCCTTCCTGACAATAAACGTCAAACGGACCATACGGCCATGAGATTGGCTCAATCGTGTACACACCATTATTGGTATATCCACTGTCGTATACATCCTGGCAATCTCTAGGTACTTCACATACAGTGCCATTGCCCATGTAGGACTGTATACAGATACAAACACTGCCAAACGTCTTTCGTACGCATCTTGCATGAGAACCACATGAATAGCTTTCGCAGGATAAAATGTCATCTTGACATGAGCAGCGCATCGTGCAGTCATCATTTATATATGACGTTCCATTCTTTGAAAAAAAAATGAGATAAAACGAAGGTAGTCTGACCTCCTGAAATTATATCACAATGAGGTGATTTATAAATTGACTTTGAAGAAGTTAATTGAATGCAGTATATTTGTGAGCATATATATGTATATTATAGGAGAAACCATGAAAGCAAACTCAATGTACCAAAAACCAATATTCGAACGCATATCCTAACTTTTATATCATATTGTTGTCTTTACTTTCTGCAAAATTGCTGAGAAATTACCGGAATCACACCAACATGTTGTTGATAGCATCCGCACTCTTCCTGTTGAACACAGTCTTCTCCCTTCAGCAAATACCCATCTGAACAAATACATGAGTAACCAGAGGCGCAGTTGTTATAACAACCGTACATCCCGGTTGGGTCATAGCAAGTGGCCTGACAGGAGCAATTCTGCCACAGAGTGTTGATTGGACATGTAGCTACATAAATGGGGTATAAATGGCAAAGAGTATCCTCTCATTCATCGGCGAGAAATGAATAACCATTCAAAATCATGAACACAATCATCTGGAGTAGTCGTCATTTATTTATAAATTTAAACTAGATATTAATCACAGTCCTCTTTCCTACATACTTTTGGTTAAGATAGACTAATCAACAGTAAACCTGCAAGGATTAACGAGTGTAAGCAACCGACAGTCTGTATAGTACATTAATATGTCCAGGTACGTTAGCAGGTACCGTTAACCACTTTGTACATTCCCTAAATGTTCCGAAACAATAACCAGACTAGAAAATCTGAAGTTTAGAAATGTATTTAGCAAACGTTCTGTGACTTGACAGATGTGACATTATGCGACATGCTGCAAATACATTGAGACGGCTCCAAAATACTATGATAATGTTTTTGATGTAGATATTACATTGTTGACCCATTTATGTGGATATTATTTTCTTCGGTTGTACACTACTTTACACACTTGTTCAGTATAATTCCAAGGTCGCAATTTTCACACTTTGTGGGTGCTTTTATTAGATTGTTTGTTCGCACAATAATGGGAAACAGCAATTTATGTACAGAGGAAAACCACAAACAGATAACTTTAGTTGGCATAAATTAAAAACAGCATATCAACATTCAGGATGCTAAGCCATTCATGGAAACATAAGGCCTGAAACTTCACTTTTGCACTGTTCAACGTACGGCACGATTGATGTCATCGTGAAATTTATACCGTGAGAAAGTAGTATGGAACAATGGAAAGCCATCGAAAGTGAAAAAGAAAAACAAGGAAACACCTCTGTAACTTTGCTAAGTAAGACCTCTATCACCGATGAGAAAATGTTACATTATGTTACCATAGGAACCACTTACCACCTAGTGGTGACGTTGTTGTTGACTTCTCGACTAGTTCACCCACTGGTTTAATCTCCATCTTCGTTTTGGAGATGTCACATCGTACAGTACCTGCTTCTTTTCTGTTGTGCATGCAGATACCAGTATCCCATGGATCACCGTACTGACCATTGAAATTTACTTCATAACAATACGTGTACCACCAGCCACCTTTATGGGAAATTGCGCATGAGCCTCTTGATAGTTCATCGTTGTCGCGATCATATGTTGAGAACTTCTGATGACGATGAAAGTCCATATAATCATATTCTGCAGAATGAAAGAAACCATGCTATATAACATAAGTTTTGTTTTATGTTTGCACGACGTTTACATCTCTAGATTAAAGATTTGTCATGAACGGTTCAGAGAATTGAAATCAGCTTGAAACATGTATTTTAAATGACCAAAACTTACAATGGAATGACATTTACAAACCTACATAAGCATAACAACATGCTATCATAATATCTATTCACCGAGCTTACGTAGATTAATGTTCGCACTAAACTTGCTGTTATCGTTTTAGAGAACGGGATTTCGTATGAGTGGGGTAGGTGGTGGAATTTTTTACAAAAATATGACACTACACAAGAATTTGTAACACAATTTATGTGGGCACATCATACTATAGGGAACACGTTCTGATGGCCTTAGTCAGGTGCATTTTCCACACTGGTTATCTCTCTATGTAGGTGTTAACACTGATTTTAGGGCTACAGAACAGTGTTTGAGTTAGGTATACAGGTAATTAGAGAATAGTCAAAATCACATCAGAAGTGAAGAAATTAAACAACCCGTATGAAACTAAAACACAACAGTGAATAGGTGGTAAACGAAATTTACCTGTATTAGATTTAGTTGTTAATAAATCGCAACGCAGGATCAAACAAGTTAGTACAACTACATATATATCTCTTAATTATGAAATGTTTTCTTCATATTGCAACCTTTACTGGCCCCGAAGTTACATACCCAAGCTGCCATTGTAGATGCCGAGACCTTCTAACATGAATTCGGTTTCTTCATCTTCAATCCAAAAGCGGTCATATTCCAAAACGTCGCTTTCACCAGAACTATAGAACAAACTAACTTTCAGCGCGTAATGTCTTTGATTTGATATGTAATGAACCTTTTCATTTCCTAGCCAAAATTCCCCACTCAGATTACCAAATCCATTGGTATAGTCATTCCAATCACGATAAAATGAGACTGAACCATTGAAACGATTCTGGAACACCTTTGACAAAAAAAGTTAGAAAGATACGGTACGGTATCTGTCTATAAATATATCACAGATTGTTTTCTTCACATTCAGTTCAATATAATTCAAACCATTACATTCACAAGTATCGTTATACACCTGAAATTAAAGGACTGAATACTATTTCAATGGTATGGCAGTCTAACACACTGTTAGTCATCACGATCGACAAATATCCCGGCAATGAGGAAAACCCAACAGTGATATCTTTATGATATATAATAATAAGAAAATAGTTTTCCTTTCTGTACCCCTTTAATAAACCATTTCAAGGTTGAAGACTAAAGGGATCTTGAAAAAAGTAAACATTTTTGCGATATGTTCTCACATTTTTAATCGATCTTTACTCACAGTACTCGAGATATTGTCAAAGTTTCCGTCACAAAAGTTCTGAGATACTTACAGTCCAACCATCTTCGCAATAAACCGGAAACGGATTATGAGGCCAAGATCCTGGGTAAATCTTGTAAACGCCTTCTTCTCTGGACAAATTGTTGTAAATATCCTGACAATCTCGTAACGGTGTGCACTTCGAACCATCTCCCATGAATCCTTCATTACAAAAGCAGGTCTGATTGGCACAGGAGGTACTGTCATTACATTGAGAATCTTGGCAACTGTGATCTTCTCCGAAACATGTACAGTTAATTGCACCATAAGAGAATTAGATCGTCAAGTTTAAAGATGAAGGAAACAAGAGATGGAAGGAATTTTTTTTTTGTGAAAGATATCCGATGAAAAAAAAAATTTCACGATCATCAATAAAACAAATAAAAACACGTCTTAAAGCCACCAATATAATTTCCAACACTATTGTTTAACAAGATGTAAATTTAAATATTTTGAATTGACGTTAATGAGTTGAATTAAGCAAAATAGTTAAAGCTTGATGAATTCATTATGCAGTGATGAATACTTTGTGCCAGTCATGTGATCATGTAGAGTTGTGAGAACAAATGATGTAATTCATTTTTGAGTGCTATAAAATCCCCGAGGTATTTCAAAAAGTACAAAGTATAATGATTTAAATATTATGTGACACCTTTTGGCCATTTTAACACGTATTCTGTTTCTTCATTATATACTTTATTTTTCAATATGTATTCATTATTATACTAAATTGGACGAAGATGTCGGTACTTTCAATGCAATTCAAACCAGCGCTGCAATGATCTTAATTATTAGATGATGTTTAGGAGGTGATACTTATTGCATTAAATTTTAAAGGGACGAATCGTGATGAAGAACTGCAAGATAGCTACATGTTCGTTATCGTCACTGGCGAAAGACATAATGACCAACACTAGGGTGACCTGCTTATGTAATCGCTATGTTAGTTTTTATCATTCAGATATCGAGCAAGCAGGCTAATTGTCAATATATGACAATAATTTAACACTGACTTGGAATTGTGCTGCTGCCTCTCTTTCTCTGATACGTGCACTGCTAATGTTCGATGACCCTTTCACAAATGCTTATGCCAATGGAATTATAGTTCCATCAGATGCTTTAAATGATACCATCTTACCAACTTGTCCTGACACTGTAGTGGTCTTATCAGACGGTTTGATTTTCATTGTCGTCATGGTGATATTACACAGGATGGTATTATTTTCTTTCAAGTCGTGCATACAAATGCCAGTATCCCAGGGATCTCCGTACTGACCGTTGAAATTGACTTCATAGCAATGGTTAAACCACCAGCAACCCTTATGGGACGTAGCGCATGAGTCCCCGGATAGGTATTCGTTATCGCGATCATAGGTTGAGAATTTCATTTGACGATGAAAATCCATGTAATCATATTCTGCGGAAGGGAACCAAATTATTACATTTCATGAGCATCTCCAATAATTTAAAGGAACAAAAATTCAGCCTATAACATACATGTGATATGTACATAATATTATACAAATTGTCAACACACAGATAAACCTTTTGCAAGTGGAATGTTTAATTTGATTCAAACGTAATAATCGAGAACTAAATTTACCTCCAGAATTAAAACGTTAATTATTCCCTCCATTTGTGTAACAAATGTTTCCAGCTTCATACATATCTTAGTAGTGTTGCACTCTGGTTTCGAAAAAACCTATTTGAAAGGGAATGCAGTGCGAATTTTCTTTATGAATTCTTCACCCCTTTTAGGCGCACAATTTAATCAATTTAGTTCATATAGGATCGAAAAATAACTATAGGTCTTCACGACGCTCGATTTAATAGCCTGCGAAAATGGTTGATGAAAGTGAAAACTTAACATTCGAAATTGAGGTCATTATAAAATATTCTGCCTTTTCAGATCAGAAATTTATCTTTAAAGTTGTACTTTACTTCCTTTTCCTGTGTGTAATTACTGCCCAATTTGAACTAACTGTTGAAAAATGGAGTATGTACACCAAGACTATTCGGAGTCCTAATATCAGCATAGTGCATAATGATAAAATGTGAAGAATTGGTAGTTTATTCAGTTTGTGTACATAGCTAATTTTGAATCCATTTGTTGGTTCCTTTATTTCCAGTCCCGTTTTGCTTGGTCTGATAAATATATTAGAAACTTACTAACACTTTGTTATCGTATTATTCATTTCGCCAGAAAGCTTGGTAACCACAAACAATTTGAAAATCAAGACAATTGGAATAACGTTGTAAAATTAATATCCTGCGATAGCAGTTGATCAGTATGCGTACCAGAACTGCCAGTGTATTCTCCAAGGACCTCTAACTTGTATTGGGTTTCCTCTGTCCCTATCCGAAATGGGTCGTACCGAAAGTATCCGTTTTCACCGGAAGTAAACTTGAAATTCATTTCCAGCATGTAATCACTTTGACTTGTTATGTAATGCACCTTTTCATTCCCGAGCCAAAATTCACCGTTCAGATTACCAAATCCATTTCTGTATGTATTCCAATCACGATAAAACGAGACTGAACCGTTGAAACGATGTTGAAAAACCTTTAAGAACAAGACAGCGAAAGTATTGTAATTTAATTCTCAGTTGTATATATGTTATTGTTGATAGTTTAACGGACATTTATCAGTATGATGTCTTTTAAATTAAAACTTAAATGATAACCTTACTCAGTGTATTAGTATTGATACTTCATATTAGAAGGAAAAAAAAAAGTTAAAGCTGAGTGCTAGAAAAGTCTCTATTACTATTGAGGTTTCCAAGACATTCAGCAGAATAATTTGTTATAAAATCTAGAATGTCGATTACAGCTAACTAGATGGTGGCGTCGAATCCTAAGTGCAGAGCTAGCTGTTAATGTTATACCATTGTTTACATATGTTAATAACTCAAACCAAACATGTTCTTGTAACTTTTATATAAACAAACGATTGGATGATATTCAACACAATTTGTACTTGTCAACTTTGTAATGTGCTGTAAACATTTCACTTGCGATCTTGAAAACATTATGTTTTTTATTGAAGTTTGTGTTGCATTTTAGAAAGGGACGTTGCACAGAGTATTGGACTTTGGACTTGAAACTAAAAGTATAATGGAACTACATAATGGACTGATAGCAGGGTCTTTCGACGGTGTACAACATAATAAAATGAATAAATATATTTGTTTTTTGGGTTCATCCTCTGAAATATTGGAAAGTTTCTCACATACACGACTACGATTGCGTCTGTTTTTTTTTTATACCGAAGTTAGGCAATACTACTAGTTCCGATAGTCAACAAAAAAATATTTCACATAATTATATAGCATAGTTCCAAATACTTGTTAACATAATTAATGGAAGTAAACTTACAATCCAACAACTTTGGCAATAACGTGAATAAGATTATGCGGCCAAAAGACCGGATTTTTATTACTGTTTCTTCAGCATATTTACAATAATGTTTTAAGATAATAAAACATGATCACTTACAGTCCAACCATTTTGACAATACACCAGAAATGGATTATGAGGCCAAGAGTCTGGGTAAATCTTGTAAACGCCTTCTTCTCTGGAAACATTGTTGTAAATATCCTGACAATCTCGTATTGGTGTGCACGTCGAACCATCTCCCATGAACCCTTCATTGCAATGACAGTGTTCTATACCAGATTGGCTTACACAGGTTGCATTAATACCACAGGAAAAGCTTTGACAGGACAGTACATCATCATGACACGTGCAATGTTCGGTACAGTTTGCTGTTATCAGAGATATTCCATTCTGAAAAGTAAAAAATAAAACATTTTACGTTTCTCAAAATATAGTATATGTACGAAAGATCTGCCGTGTGTTCACTTTGATAAAATCCAATCCTTGGCATTGAATCAGAAACGTCTAATAGGAAACTCTGCAACAAATTAATTACACGATTTCTTATGGCTTAGCAACAGAAAGTAAGTTCATGTTCTTAATTCGGGATAAACCTCAAGCTGAGCTTTATCTTGTATAATTTGGAGAAGATTAGTAATAAAGATATAAAAAAGATAGCTATGTCCAGTCGAATTGACGATGTAGAAAAGTACCTTTTGTCGTAAGTAGACTCACCGGTACAACACCGTATACGTGATGATAGCAACCGCATTCTTCACGTGAGATGCATTCATTTCCTTTCAACATGAACCCATCAGGACAAATGCAACTTTGAGCTCCAATACAGTTGTTGTAACAACCATACAATCCAGTAGGATCGTCGCATGTCACCTGGCAGGAGCAGTTTCTCCAAATAGTATTCACAGAACATTGTGATTGAGTTGTAGACTCTGCATTGTTCAAGAAAGGGGATACGTGATGGTGAAATGGTATGAAGCATAAAAACAACATTGATGGGTAAACGTAGGAACGCAAAAATGTAAAATATGCAAGGATCAATGTTCCATTCTGATATATACCCAAATAACACTACGAGGAAAACTACAATTGATACGGTAAAATGTGGACATAAGCAATTGTTAACATGATACAAAAAAGACAACAATGAAGGCTCATAGCGAGGAAAACTCAGTGAATTTGTAACTGACACTTCTCACAAAATTTCTGATGTGACGCAAACGTGCGGTGGGTACTGCATTAGAAATGGGTTAAATAAATGAATCCTCATCATTTTATTATTATTATTATTATTATTATTATTATTTTTATTATTATTATTATATTTTATATATATCAGACGTGGGATTTATCTTGATTTTAAACATCTACTACATTTAAACGTGAAAAATATACAGTTCTTTCAAGTTATAATTTTAAATGGAGTGTGTCAATTATTTAATAGTTACCTATAGTACTTCCTTTCGTGACTGGTCTGGTTGCCAATGACGCTTTTGAAGTTTCCCTACCTGTCAAAGCAAGATCTCAAAAAATTATTAGAATACATTAACCCTGATATTTATTAATTTATTCCACGACAAACGTTGGCGTTATCTTGATTACTCAAAATTTATCATATTTATATATGAAAAATGTGCAATTCTTTCAAATTAAATTTCAAATGGAGTCAGTTATCTATATGTTACCTATAGTAGTTCCTCTCGCGATTAGATTCGTTTCCGATGACGACTCTGGCGTTTCCCTACCTGTCAACAAAAGATCGCAAGATTATTATAGAACATTAATCCTGGTAATTATATATTTATTTGACAACAAACGTGGGAATAATCTTGATTATTCAACATTGATTGTATGTTTAACGTTAAAAATCTACAATATTTCTAATTGAATTTCCAGTTAAGTCAATTATCTTTATGTTACCTATCGTAGCTTCTTTCGCGATCAAATTCGTTTCTGATGACGACTCTGACGTTTCCCTACCTGTCAACGAAAGATCACAAGATTATATTATACTGTCACACTAAAGCTACTTTCGTCTTTAAGATGTAATTAAAGATACAATATTACACCAGTGGGTATTTTCCCAACCATTCCTCGCAGTCATAAAATTAAATCTCGTTTGTTCATCATCAATTAAACAAATAAAATGCTGTTAACAGTATTTAATATTTCTATTACACGAATTCTAATTGATTTGGTAAAATGTCGAACCGTGCTGGAATATCGTCCAATGTATCAGATTTGGCACGTAGCATTATCATAAACAGTAAAGAAAAAAAAACACATATGTATCATGGAGTGGAAATGGTTGCAGTTGATCTACTGGTAGTTTTCACGAGTGAAGTTGCATCTAAACACAAAATTGAAGTAAAATTATGATACATTGCATATCAGTTACGCTGAGCAAATCCCTGATTATGATAGCTTAAAGTTGTAAAGCAAATAGTTATGTGGGACGTTACAGTGTCCGGATTTAACGTTTTAAGCTTGTGAGACTCAATTAATATAGCTGGATTATTTAGCCTAACACATACGGTCATGTCCCCAGATGCAACATAAACGTCAATATAACATCATATAACATAGGCTACATATGAGGCGTTTTAACAAATTTATCAAGAAAAAAAAAGAGTAACTAAACTTGTAATATTATAACAATTTCGTAAGGCACTATACAGTATTCATTATGACATATATAATCAATAAAAACCTTAGTACACTCTTTGAACGTTCTACTGTTACTTGAGCTTACACATTTTGAAATAGAAAGAACAGATTAAAAGACTGCGATATGTTTTATGATGTCGTTTTTTATACTGTTAGTTACTCACCCTGCATACTCTCGGTAAATGCCTGCGTACCACAATCATCTTTGCACAACGATATATCTCTGCCTTGCCCAGCGTTGGTACACTTGAAAAAACCTAAGAAAAAATCTTTGCTCAAGCCTGAGTACTTTTTATCGCAAAAGTGAATTAAGATAGCACACCATTGTCTGAAATCAACATCTTTGGCAGTTCATAAATCAAATTATATGCTATAATACAAACCAAAAGCCAAAAAAAAATATATATATATATATATTAATACAAGACAACAAGAAGCATTCTTACCCACAGCAAGCACTTTACAATTAGGCGATAAGAAACAAATCAGAAACAGAAACGAGAATAGCAGGTTTATCTTATCCATGACGTAGAGCTTAATGGATAATTTTTTGGTCAGTGTGGTACTTTGATCATATTGAATCTCTAATAATAACGTCGCTATACAAAATTCTGACCGCACGGTAATTACATGATTTATATTAAATTATTGCTTTATCTATCGGAACAATAATGTTACTCTGATTTTAAAGTACTTGTTTATTTGCTATTCATGGTAGAAAATCGATATCCGGAGCTTCCAACGGCACGTAATTACTAGTCACAATATTATGCCTTCTCATAA